>NW_025941005.1:600000-899819 GCF_000764305.2 Hyalella azteca
TTCTCAACGTAATACTAACCTGATAAGCAGTCTTCAAAATATGCATATTTTGAGCCCGTGAGATACTGAAAGAAACTCTGTCCAAAAATTTCTCTGCTGAAAGAATTTGACGTCAACTTTTTGACTGAAGTTATTTAAACAATTATTTGAGCTTTCGTGATGACATGAATCAGGTAAGAATATTCGCATTTAATATGAATGCAAAACATTTATTTTTGTAGAAGTTAATGAAGTTTAAGTTCAATTTTGGGCTATAACACAGAGGCAACGTTCTCTAATCTACGGATATCACAACCAGTATTTAACTACCTCCTGTCGTAGGTTTAAGAGGCCGGCGAAAAAATTTAGATTGCCTCCCCGTTACGCGAAGGTAATTTTTCACATAATCTTTGCACGCATCAAAAGATCTTAAATGAAAATATTAGGAGGAAGCTAATGAAGCCTAGCAACGTCATACCGAGCATCGCTGAGCATAGGGTGAATAACCAGTAATTATACATATTCAGAGACAAGCTTCATGCTCAGTGACCAGCTTCATGCTCACAGCCACGCTACATACTTAACAAGATATGGCAACAACAAGACAAGACATGCAACAACAAGACAAAACATGCAATAACAAGAAAAGACGTGGCAACAACAAGACAAGACATGGCAACAACAAGACAAGACATGCAACAACAAGACAAGACATGCGACAACAAGACAAGACATGGCAACAACAAGACCACATGGCAACAACAAGACTCCACATGGCAACAACAAGACAAGACATGGCAACAACAAGACAAGACATGCGACAACAAGCAAAGACATGCAACAACAAGACACCACATGGCAACAACAAGACAATACATGGCAACAACAAGACAATACATGGCAACAACAAGACACCACATGGCAACAACAAGATAACACATGGCAACACGACATTGAGTGCAAATCCTACCGCTGTCGTTAGCTCCAAGTGTCCCGTACTTTAATTTGCTCATGCATGTGATGAGCGCTCAGTCGCCAGTGGGCAGGAGGATAGGGAGGAGGTCGCCGCTCACTTCCCTCAGCCACGTACTCATATTAATTATAATTATACATTAATAATTAAGTAATTATATTAATTATTTATAATACAATACATATAATACATTAATTATAATACATTGTGAAAGCTGTAAATTTAATGCTTTCTGCTATAAATAGTGTAATATTTTTAAACAAATTTATAACTATAATGCAGAGTAAAATCATTTTAAAATTGATGATTTAAAATTATTCATAACTGTATTATATTTATTATAAATTGTACAGGGTTTCAGTCTATTATGATTTCATATTTTTTATATTGTTTTTGTGTAGTTTCTCTCAAAATACCTGTAAAATCACCATAAGGATGCGGCAAGAGTAATAAATCATCAACCAACGTCAGGGGGTAAATCAGAGCTTCGAGCTTTGCTTCCGTATGCAAAACGTGCTCCAAGTTATCAGCGGCAACAAATGCTCAAGCAATGAAATTTTTAATTTGTCTACATACCAATTTTTATTCTGGACTATTATTTATTTCAACACAGTACCGATACCTCGATCTATGCATGTGACCTCATAGGGAACAAAATTTTTTCCATTTTTTATTTTATTTTATTTTTTACTTTCGGATGTTGCGTGCGATGCTGGTTCATGTAGCGATCAGTTAAAACACAACGCAACTGATTGATCGTCCAGAATTCCATTATTGAACTATTTTACAGACGCTGATGCCAAGTATTTAACTGAAAAGACACTCATAAACCAAGGAAATACTATGCTATATTCTTTTCTTTAGCAAAAATTCGTCAATTCTTTCTACACGAATGCCAAACTGGGGTCATAGCTGCTCGGACGTTCATAAAAAGTATATATTTCATTCATGACGACAAACCAAGGTTTGGTGGTCGTAAAAAATTAGAGCGAGTTTAGTAGCCGTCCGGTACACTCGTCCGTAAATATTCGCACGCCACAACTCGGTTGACTTCGTGGCATCGTTAGCACACAACGACGATCTCTGAACACCGCTCAGCATCGATTAATATTCGCGAAAATACTATAGCAAATAAATAACCAATGTTATTTTTTAATCAAACATTGATGATATGAAGCATAAATTGTGCCTGTTGGCAACCATGGCAATTTGCACGTAAATTTTATTAAATTTAAAAAAAAATCTAAGAAAAAAGGTTATCATCAGGAGCCTTGATCAGCTAGAAGAGACTAATTATGTTAAATAAATTATAATAAACGCGAATAAATTATTCGTGTTATTATTCCACGTTTTAATGAAATAAATCATAAATAGCGCATGTGAGTATACACTGCATTCCACAACAAAAGTCAACAGAACTAAACATAAAGCGGGGAAAAATAATTTCGCCACTTCAGTAGCCTCCGAATTGAGCAATGAGAGCGAAGCAAAACGCATTCCTGAGGCAGCCGTCGGTCCAGCGTCGAGCCAATCTCGATGGCTGCGTTTTTTCTTGGCTTTCTAACGCAAGACTTTCTTGGCTTTCTATGGTTTGCTAGGAGGAGAGGATCTATAATTCGATCTTGTGTTTTGCTGCTGAGTACCAGCAATGCTTCTACTCCATAGCCTGAACCTCCCCCATAGCCCGAAACACATTCAGAGTCAAAATAAATGTAGGAAATTCTTCCAAGAGGTTATCATGGTTTCAACAAGCTACTCGAAAAAAATTATCTTGGACACGAAAGGCAAAAATTTACTTCACGCAAACTTTGCCGATAAAAATAATATGAAGACAACATGAAGAAACTGTTTGTGAATAGAACTTATAAAATTTTAGAGACGGGCAAATGAAGAAAGTTTCGTGGGAAGAAGAATGCAGATAAAGCTACAACACGTCATCCGTGCCACAGAAAATCGGACTAAGAAAAACGATGGGGGAGTTCAGGCTACGAGAGTAAAAATTTCGTCTGAAAAAAGTGGACGCGTTGGAAAAAATGGGCGCTTGCACCTGGTCAGGAGGCGATGTCGACACGACTATTTCGGTCCCCTCGACTTCTCGTCCGCTTGTGCGCATTACGGAGAAGAGAATTGTGGTCAATTTAGAGAATAAATCTAAAGAATAAGATGTAAAAATCCAAATTGCATCTAAATAAATCCTTGTTTGCTAACTTGAGAACATTAAAGACTAAATTTTTCTTCAACACATCAACCATTTGCGGCCACACATGCTGAATCGTAAATTCCAAATTGAGTTGATGTCTAGAGATCCTACAGATGTAAGTGTGGAATAATTCTCGTCAAGACATAATTGAAAGAGTCATCACTGTATAATTTCTTTTGAAAGCGTTCCAATGAAGATGATTCTCTTTTTCATTTTGATTTTAAAGACAATATTAATAGTTAATTGTGCGAGGTAAGGACTTAGATGATATCATCAATTATCTACTTGCTCATAACCTGCAACTTAATTGAAATAGAGTATAATTAAGAGCACGAGAGAGAGAGAGAGATAAAGTGAGAGGGAGAGGGCACTCGTCAGTCCTAGTTAGCTCGCTTTAATGAAGAGCTGCCTGATTGTCAACCTGAATGACGGAGGCCCACGTCCGTAGATTTAGCCGCGATTAGCGTAGCGACCGTAAAACTTGTATCGCAATGTCAATTTGTTACTCAGGACCAGAATATTGTCAGTTCGTGTAATTTCATTCGTTAGATGCTTCCAAATATTATCAAGTTTCTAAGGTAATAATATTTCGATGAATATATCGTGAATTTAATTGCATTTTTCTTTGCTTTAATTCTCAATTCAGCTCCAAGTTCATAAAAAGCAGGTAATCTATAATTCAAAATAAAATATTTATTACTTTTTTAATTTGACCAGTCAGATAATCCATTGGACATTGCCCTTCAATTCGTAAAATATATGCAAGCTTATATAAAAGGTACTGCTTTTTAAATAATTCAATCGGTAGATTGATATTTTTCGCCCGTGCATGGCTACTGGTTAGATCGCCAGAGTCAGATCAAGAAGAAGAATACAATTGGCTTGCTAAATTCTTCAGAAGAAAAAATTTTACCTATATTCCACACAAGAACTTTCAGTTAAAATTTTCAGAAGAAGAACTGCCACTTAAATTCTTTAGAAGAATTTCAGCCTGAATTCAGAATTTCAGAATTTCAAAAGCAGAACTGCAGGATAAATTCTGCAATAGAATTGCTGCTTGCTAAATTCTTCTAAAGAAGTTCTCCTGGTTAAATTCTTCGGAAGAATTTCTACCTGTTAAATACTTTCAAAGAATTTCTACTAGTAAAATTTTTCAAAAGAAGTACTGTATTTTAAATTCCTCGTTTCATTTATTTTTTGGCCAGGACACGGTCCCAGATCTGCTGAGCCGAGTTCTACAGCAACACGGCACACAGGGCGGGTACGGGCGAGCGGCTCATCGATCTCTTGCTTCAATAACAAACCGGCGCACAAACCAGCCTCTGCCACGCCACCATTCTTCGTGCAAAATATTCGCTATAGGCGCAGGCTGACACAACAGAAAGGGTGCGTCATGTTTTGCCAAAATAGAAGCAAAGGACGCATTCCACAAATTTGAACTGACATCTGCATTATGATGGATGTGAGGAATATGTTTTTGATTTGTCAATATTTCAAAAGGCTGAAAATTCAAAAAAAAATAAAAATAAAAATAAATATTTAAATTTTCAAATGAAAATATTCCTGAAAATTCAATATGTTGAATTTTCAGCAATATGACTGTAATTCTCTGTACTGTAAATTTGCAAGGCTGCAGTACTTTTTTAACCTCATGGCTGTGCTTCGACAGAAATTAAGAAACTCCACTTGATTTTGATTGAAAATGGTACATTTACAATCGTCACGACAAAAAAGACAATATTGATCGATCTAATATTCACGACTTTTGATTGACGAACTTGTAGTCTTCCAGTGCCCTTATGCATCCGTCGCAGCACTGAACTAAAACATGGGGTCAACAAATGTTAATCTTTAGTAACATATTCACTTACCGACCTCGAGCTGCTACACAATTGAAGCTGGCGCAGTATGGTTGCCAGTTCCACGTGTACAGCTGTAACTATATTGTGTAATTGAATTGCTATTGAAGTGGATGAAATTTGATGATTTTAAGGCTGTTTTGATTGCAGTTCCCAATTTGCTTTTGCCAGCCGCTGACACACTAGGGTTGCTGCTCCCACTTTCAAATCATACTCTATTATGAAAATATGAAATGAAATTCAATAACATAGCTCTATTGAATGCCAATATTGAGCTCATGGGCCTCAACAATAGAAATCAAAATGCTTCTGTGAATTGTTACCATTTCTAAAATAGATCCACTGCATAACACAGCTTGAATAAATTTTTTTCTGTACCTCAAATACAATCGCGTAACCTGAAAAACCTGTGTCGACCTAAAAGTTGTGTCATGCACTTGCCAACCGATATTTGTTTCAGTATCCTAAATACAACTGGAAAAACTTGTGTCGACCTAAAAGTTGTGTTAAGCACTTGCCAACCTACATCCGTTTCAGTATCCTAAATACAACCGGAAAATTTTTTGAACGCTAATTTTTTATTGGAGGTCAAACTTGACGTTATAAAGACGATGCATATGCGTGATCTATTATGTTCAAAATTTTAGGCTAGAAATAAAGGTGCATCATTTTAAAACGCAAAATTAAGAAACAAGAAAAATGTAAAAAAATATAACTCAGTACTCACTGCAGTGAGTGCCAGAGAGCACATTTTCTCGTCGACGGAAACTTGAGGTCACGGACGGATGGACAGACAGACGGACATGGCGAGCACAATAGTGCCTTTTTTCCATAAATGAGAAAATGCGCTAATAACTTTGCCAAAGTGATCTTAATAACACCGTTGGTCAAAAGTTATTCTGTATGACAACCAACGACTCAAGCCAGGTAATGATGTTCAAACAGAGAGAGGTTTCCAGTTAAGATTTTTCTCCTCAGTACTAAAATCTTAAGATTTTACACAGGAGTAATTTAGCTCGGTAAATAAGGTTATTCGTGCAAAATAAATACGTGTTCGTTTTTAATTTTAGTATAAAAATAAACGCATTTTCTTTTTGCAAAGATTTTAGACCTTAGCATTTTACTCAACATGACAGATCCTATATAAGAATTTTCGAAAATACGTGATTGCGCGCTCGCAAAGAAATTTGAATTGATATAGAAATATGTTGAATCCTCATTTGTTGCATACAGTAATAAGGATTTGAAATTTTCAACGGAAGTTTGATGTCTCTTTCGTTTTGGTTAGATCATTGATTTATTTATAGCAGTGTTTTTATTTTGAATTCAAACCAGAGTACTTTGAAAAATGTAATTGATTAACAGCTGTCAAAAGCGAGACATTAGCGCGCAATTAGCAATGAGTGGAGATTCCAGTCATTATTATTTTTATTACACCTAGGGCATAAACCCATATTTTATGCAGAGATGTACTAAAGAATGTGTAAATGTAAATGTGAATGTACTACTAAAAGTATTACGACCGGAAAATTCATTAAAATGAACATAAACACGTATTTTATACTATAACTCTTTTAAAATATAGCATATAGTTTATGGTATAAACTCGTATCGTATTCCGCAAGCCTCGTAATCTCTTGGAAATTTCGTCAAAAATTCCCTATTCCTTCCCACATTTTTAAATTTTAACAGAAGGAGAATAATAAATTTTAATCCTCTGTGCTACTTACATTTCGATTTAATTTACGCGTGTGTGTGTGACAGAAAATAAATTCAAACGAATATTTTTTTCTCCTTACAAGCTCATAGCTTTCTTTTTGAAAACAGCAAAAAAATTACATTCGTCCATTTCGAGTACATTTATCCGTAACAAACATTTATTTATTCCTAAAATACATTAGAATTATTCAGGCAATTTAAAGTGAATTCTTGGAATGTATCTAATTACAGATAAGGATGAATTTATTTGTAGACCCAAGGCCCTTTGCACCAAGCGTCTGCCTCGGGTTAAGGTCACCACTAACTTAAACCCTTAGGCAGCCCTGCCGACTCAATGCTAATTGTTACCATAAGTAAAATACAGCAGAGTGGTTGGGGTTTAACTTGTAAGCAAACTTCTTTTAAATTTACGATTAGCAATAGATCGAACTTTTAATACGAATTCAAATGCTTAACGTAACAATATTTTTAAATATGTCATTTAAACGAACGTCTTAAAATATGTCATCCAAACGTCTAAAAATAATTTCATTGCTTGAATCGGACAGTAAACCTAGAATTTTGGAGCAGCAATAGCAATAAAGGTCGTAAAAATTCACCATATTTTCATTGAAATCTAGTTTAAAAAACTCGAATCGGTCAGACTTGAATTGTTAATTGCTAAACTTTTCCCCGTTAATTTGCTCTGTAATTATCGACGAGTGTTTTAATTTTTAATTTGTAAATTAATTTTCATAGATTATTTATACCTGTATTGTTTAATTTTGCTGGGAGGGTACAGTATTTACACAATTAATATACGTAATTATTCAATAAGCGAGTATTCTCATTATTTATTTTCTTTCTTTTTAAATTGTTATAGGGTTCATTTAAAATTTGTACATTAGTCATTGGCTAATGAAACATGATATAAACTCCAGTTGATATACAATCAAAAAAATGATAAGTTTGGTAGATAGTATGTATACAAGATTCCTTGCATTGACTCAATGCGCTTTGAAGACCAGCCCAATTATCAGCTATTCTAGAAAATCCCAATTTTTCAAGTCATGCAAGGTATCCATGTTACCATACATCACTGGAGCGATTACGCATAAAGAATGTCAGTTAGTTGTAAAGACTGTCTTGTTACATGGATGTCTTTGACTGCAAGTAAAATGCAACGCAAGTTTGCTGCGAGAAGAAGAGCGACTAACGAACGCTGCCGAGTTTTAACGTCAAAGAGATCGCTTCTTTCATTTGGATCTGAAGATCCGGCGCCTTAGGAAACAAATGAAGATCCGCGGGACGGTTATAGAGACTCTAGAGATGAGTTGCTCGCTATAATACCTTTCTCGGAGGAATATCAGTGGCGCTGGAAAAGACGGTGCTTGTTATAATAACATTTTCATTGCTAGAGGTCTTTATTATAACATCTTTCTCGCTAAGGTGTTAATATATCATCTATCTCGCTAAAGGTCTTTATATAACATTTTTCTCATTTTAGGTCTACATATAGGGTAACATGGGGCAGCGAGCCCACTGCGGGTCACGGGCCCATAGCGGGTTTCTCGCTAAGTATGGCAGATATTTGTCCGTGTTCTCTACCGCCGGTCGACAGTTTCACTGGGATGAAGTGCATGGATTTACGTTTTGCTAAGTGTTTGCGTTATTAAGTTCTTTGCGAATAACTGTTTTAGTCCAGATAAAAAAAAGGGACCAAGGGTGGGCGCCTTGCCCCAAGCCCATGGGCCCATTGCCCCAGGGGTAGCGCAATGGTCCCATTTTGACACTTTTTACAAAATAGTGTTTCATTAAAAATTGAATAACTCTATAGGCGTCTAATTCACATCATACATTCCTCATTAGTTGCACCTTTAAACAAAACAAAGAGCCACCTCGTATCAATTAAAACTTCATCAAAAATTTAGTTTAAAAAAAGTGGGGGGCGCGCTGCCCCACGTTACCCTAACATCTTCCTCGTTACATGATTTTACATAACATCTTTCTCGTTAATGGTCTTTATATAACATCTTTCTCGTAAAAAGCCTTTATATAGCATCTTTCTTGTTAAGGTCTTTCAATAGCTACTTTCTCGTTGAAATTCTTCGTTTAACATTTTTCTCATTCCAGGTCTTTCGGTAACATCTTTCCCATTAAAGGTCTTTATAACACATCTTCATCGTTACATGTCTTTATATAACATCTTTCTCGTTAAAATTCTTTTTATGTCATCTTCCTCATTAAAGGTCGTTATTTCAGCCAAAAATATCACATTCCTGGTTCATAAAATGAGCGCCAATTTGGGTTTTCAGCCAGATAAAAAATACCTGATATTCTGGCATTAGAATAGCTTCGTTGAACAGAATTGAATATCGTTGACGGTTTAAAATTGATACGATAGATGAAACAACGGGTACGGATCGTTAAAACTTATCTATATGAGTGTGCTGTAAAAAATCCTGTAAAATTGAAATTGGGATATTTTGGACCAGGCAAAGTCCATGAAATTCTATATATAATAAGAAACCATTCATTAAGGAACTATTATCAAGCAATGCTCCTGCATGTAAAGGAAAATTTGTGCTGAATTTAGAAACAGGCCGGGTAAGTTTGGATTGTGATGCTGTGACGCAATCACACAATTCCAGGCAAGAAGCGACAGGTGAAATTTCCACTGATACTGTAGTGAAAGCTGCAACCAAATTACGGAAATAACATAGTATTTTAATTAAAATTGCAATGTTGGGTGCAAATACTGAAGGTTATATAGACTGTTGGCTAATGAATACCGACGGGGCATGGCAGGTTTCTGGAGTTAAAGGCGAGCGATGCTGCTGCTATGCAGCCGAGACAGGCTCTCACATCACTCACTTGGGTTTACTCAAAATTAGTTCTTATATCCTTTATTCGTCGCTAAGCAAGCGCTGAACCCTATTCAAAGACGAAAGAAGAAACTCTTTGCTATGCCATTTTTCCCTAATTTTATACGTATATGCATATTATTTCCACATTTCAGTTGCCATGCAAAGAAGTGCCAGCTATTATTTTTCATAGAAGGATTAGAAGAGCATTCTAAATATCGTTTGTTTTCAATTTATTCTGAACATAGTAAGGTTTTAGTCCGAAAATAACCCGGAGGATTTTTTCTCCTGTGAAGGTTCCATGTGAACGAACTCGGCTTTGCATACAGAAGTAATCTCAATTTATTTTCAATTTGTACAGGAAACCATGGAGCTGAATTTCATTGTCTAACTATAACAACATTTTTCATTGTTCCAGAGTAAAGTATGTTTCCGACAGACATTGATGCGTGCTGTTACTGCAAGCGCTTATTCAAAAACATAAATATTTATATAGCTCTGAAGCGCATCTCTGATTGTTTATTATTTTTAGTATTTTAGCAAAAATCACTTAAAATTGTACTTCTATCAATAAAATCTAATGAGGCTTTTTTTAAGATACATGGTGAAGCTGCAAAGCTGGTAATTTTTTATCGATATCTTTCAAGGCCAGTTCTTTGAAAGAAAGAAAGTTTTGGTAATTTCAACATTGTTGTTCTAAACAATAGGTTTCATAATGGTCGTGCAATCGCTTCCTGCTCTCAGATGGCTTATGCAATATTCAAATAACAAGGTAGTTTATCTTAGAACGTGAATGTCTTTCAGTGCATGTGCTCATGTGCTCGCATTTTCATGTGCTCGTTTATTTCTTACAATATTGTTCGATAAATTTATGAAAATAAGTTGAACGGTTTTTCAACGACGTAACTAATTTTATACCAAAATATATTATGCATAAATATTATTTGTCCAAAACTAAGAAGTATTTTTTATATCGAAAATAGCAAATATTCGGCCATCATATATTGAATGGTATATTACAAGCATGGCATTTTGGCCATCATATATTGCATGGTATTAATAGCATGGTATTTTGGCCATCATATATTGCATGCTATTTTGGCCATCATATGTTGCATGGTATTTTGGCCATCATATCTTACATGGTATTTTGGCCATCATATGTTGCATGGTATTTTGGCCATCATATGTTGCATGGTATTTTGGCCATCATATATTGCATGGTATTTTGGCCATCATATATTGCATGGTATTTTGGCCATCATATATTGCATGGTATTTTGGCCATCATATGTTGCATGGTATTTTGGCCATCATATGTTGCATGGTATTTTGGCCATCATATGTTGCATGGTATTTTGGCCATCATATGTTGCATGGTATTTTGGCCATCATATGTTGCATGGTATTTTGGCCATCATATGTTGCATGGTATTTTGGCCATCATATGTTGCATGGTATTTTGGCCATCATATGTTGCATGGTATTTTGGCCATCATATGTTGCATGGTATTTTGGCCATCATATGTTGCATGGTATTTTGGCCATCATATGTTGCATGGTATTTTGGCCATCATATGTTGCATGGTATTTTGGCCATCATATGTTGCATGGTATTTTGGCCATCATATGTTGCATGGTATTTTGGCCATCATATGTTGCATGGTATTTTGGCCATCATATGTTGCATGGTATTTTGGCCATCATATGTTGCATGGTATTTTGGCCATCATATGTTGCATGGTATTTTGGCCATCATATGTTGCATGGTATTTTGGCCATCATATGTTGCATGGTATTTTGGCCATCATATGTTGCATGGTATTTTGGCCATCATATGTTGCATGGTATTTTGGCCATCATATGTTGCATGGTATTTTGGCCATCATATGTTGCATGGTATTTTGGCCATCATACATTGCACGGTATTTTGGCCATCATACATTGCATGGTATTTTGGCCATCATATGTTGCAGTTCAAGAAGATCCCTGACACATTAAGGGGCCTCGCGCCCATCCCGTTACGCTAACGAAGGCAGTTGCAGAGACCATCGCTCGGCCGGGACACCCGACGACCTCCACGCAATGGATGTCTTGCTGGCCAGAATTTTCCCTGAAAGGATCCTGCTACTGCAGAATTATATTTGTCAAAATAAATCGTTTCATGAAATAGTTTTTTATTATCGTTCATATAACTGGGTGATTACTATATATTATTTAAAGCGATATTGTTTTTCAATGAAGTAAGAATGGTGAAGAATAATTTTATGTTTTTTCTCTCCTTTTTGGTGAGTCAACTAACCGAAAAAATTCAATGGAGATACCCTGATTTAAAACCATGCTGCGGCGTTTCAGGTTCATTTATGAGAGGCTCTATTATTAATTAACAGATGTAGCGCATCAGGCTCATTTGTAGCTAATATGTGTCATTAATTGAAATTTCAATGCACTTATTGAAGCACATCGAGTGTGTGCTCGGTTTGAATATAACGGTGGGCCTCTTTGCCATCCACAGACGTTTGTCAGCAATTGTGAATTGTTGCCAGATTATCTTGAGGAAGGCAGAAGATCATTTTTAATGATGTCAAATGAAAAAGCTAAATATCTTATATCACTCCGTCAAAGAACGTCTTCCTGAAGTGGAACGTCTATAACATGTTGGAACCAAATCAGCAAAATTAGAATTCCGAACACAGTTCCTACATTTCTGCTATAAAATTTATTAATTAAAAGTATTTATCGTCTTCTAATCCATGAATTATAATTTGAATTTTCACGCAAATTTAGACTTTATATTACTATGTAATAAACTAGCCTTTGTGAATAACCCGCTAGACAAAGCTACCAGCGGAGGCAAAAGTTCCCTTGGAAGCTTGGCCGTGCCTTTATTTCTTCTCTATTTATTCACATGCTCCCGTGGGAAATCGTTTTGGCGTCTGTTCTTTGTTGAGAATATTTTGAAAGAAGAAAATCGTAAGATCTTCTTTGGAATTTACAGTTGCATTTACAGTTTGTGCAATGGCTTTTGGTAAGCAGGATATTTCACACAGGATTCCGGCAACTGCGGCAATGTCAGAAAGGAAGCCAAGAAATCCGGATGCCATGACGATGACTCAGGTAAATTTTATGGAGGACTTGCACAGATGTGAAGAACCATATGTAACAGATATAAAGAACCATAAATAAAGTCAACACGAAGCAAGAAATGACAACATTTAATCTGTGAAATACAAGCGCTGAGTCTAAACATCTTTTGAAATTCAGAAGCAAATGCAATGCGCAAGGTCTGTTGAACGAAACTGACTCGTTCTCTTTCGATTGTTAGAAAGAAAACCAAGATGCAGTAGAAAGACATTCAGGAGAAAATCGGTGAAAGAAAGACATGTAAACTTACTTCAGGATTCCACAGATTTACAGGATATCCATTGCATCGCAAATGAAAGAACGTAACGGACATTAAAAACCATTATATAATGACACAGTATGATGCAAAGATGAGAGCAAAATTTCAAATAGAAATGTCCACAAAACTTATTCCTAACAAGATTATCTTCTTGCTATCCAAGGAAAACTTTTGTCATAAATTTTATTGTGTGGGTAGACGTTGAAGTTTAGCTCGGTCGTGCCTTTGACAGAAACTCGAACAAAGAATCTTATACAAATTTTTGTGATAGATACTCGAAGTGTAGATACCAGCAGTGTAGATTTAGTGGTAGATATTCGTAGAGGAACTTTTTCAAAAGTGGACTCATAAATTCATTCATTTAACCAAGAAACGTAATAAAATTATTTCGTTCTAAAAATAGACAGATATTAATTAGGCTTTGTCCAAATAGCAATGCAGTTTGTGCCGTTGTGTCATTCCTTGGGATCCTATCCGAATTACTTCCAGCAAAAAATGATTGAATTCGAAAAGGTAATACAATAGACTTTCTTAATTAATCACTATAGATGAAAATATATAGAAACAGACAGAAATAATAGAAACCTCTAGAAACAGCAAACCTGACCAGGTTCTGTAGCTCAGACTCTGGCTGACGCTGGCCCTAATCCAGCAGAGCTCTGCAGGGAAGACTAAAATCCTTTGGTGCCGCAATGGATTTAACACAAGTTCTACAGTGCATGAACATCGATATATTCCTTATATGTGAACATTAAAAACGCCCTCTTTAGTTATTGCTGAGCCGAGAAAAAATTCCCCGCGTGATGCAATTCACGCGGGGATGCAATTCACTTCACATAATTTTAGCTTTTTTTTAGTGAACGCTGATAAGGCATCAGGTATTAAATAAGTTATTTTAATACGATTTCATCACATCTGATATTCTTTCTGGAATTTCAACGAGTTTGAAGAAAAAAATTAAATAAAACAGAGAAAAGATATAAAAGAGCATCAACATTTCGTTCCAACTTTGTTATTCACAAAGTTCTTCGTACTGCACAATAAAGTTAGAAGCACTGTTCCAGTGAAGCGAAATTGCTTTCTGTCCAGATTTTCGACTTTTCTGTGCACCAAACTGCGGAGCGGATTTAGTTCGTAGATGCAAACGTCTGCACTCGGCTTTTAAAACACAAAGTCTGGTTTTTGTTAAGTCTTTGCCGCGACATCGTCGCACATGCGATGTCCAGACTGCGGATTGCGGGACTCGCTCAGAGGCCAAGCTCCCACACACAAGCTATACAAGCATTTTATCTTGGGCTGAATTGTTAAAAATGGTTTCTGAAATCGGATTACAAATTTGGGTTTCGTTTCATATCTCGATAAATTATTTTCCGCGTAAAATTTATTAATTGGTCAACCTTGGCGTAAACCTTATATAATTAATGCTTTGGCTCTCTCCCATGAATGAAATTTTCCAATATTCAAACTCGAATTACCGTCTCAATTATTGTTCCTATTTGCAAGATACTGGTAATATTTTCAGACTACTTTCACAGTGAGGCGAGTTTAAATCTCGGATCTTGTAGGCTCAGAATTTCAGAATCTGAATCTCTGTCTCACTAGCGGCGAAATATAAAATTCTAAAATTGTTCTTGGATTTATTTGAAAATTCTCTATTGACGGAACAATGCAGTGCAATAACTTTACCTTCACGAATACTTCTTATCGACCGTTCGACATCAACATTTCTGCTGACTCTGCATTTGTCATGCTAATTCTCCATGATTTTTTTTTTTGCCACCTTCTCTTCTGATATTCAAAGCTTCGGGTAATTTAACCCGATATCGACGACCGAACCTTTTGCAGAGTGTAAATTCAAACGCACAACTTGAAATATCCGGCATGATGAAAAAAAAAACTTGGTAATATAATAATTTCGAAATATTTTGGTCAAGAAACTAGAGTTGGATTTTCTAATCAGAAGATTTCAAAGCTTGCCTGCCAATGCGGGGTAAAAAAGTTATAGCTTTGCATATAAAAATGAATTTTTTCTCGAACACGTTCATGTCCAACCGAAAATCTGATCAAAGTAATAATTTTCTACATAATTTTACGTAGCGAGACACATGACGAATTTGATCATGAGCAGAATTGGCTAAAAGTTTTTATCAAAACTATTTGAAAACCTTTGTGCACGGCCTCACAGAGACTGAACGTTGCCTCAATTTTACCAAATATTCGCATAATAATCGTGACATGTTTTTTTCACGCAACACAAAAAAAACTTGATTTACGACAAATGTAACCAAGTGGTATGTTAGTCGTCATATATTATCTTTCTTTCGAATTAACGAAGTTCAGGAACAATTTTCAAATGAACTCACACGAGCCAATTAGACGAATATTAAAATTGCATTAAACAGTGAGTGTTAAAAATTTGTTTATTAGCATCAGCAGGGCAGCACTAAAAATTTACGATAGTCAGATTCAAAATATATACAAGAGAGTGGGAAAGACATACGTGTTAGGAAAACACAAACCTCAAAATCTTTGTTTCAAATGGCTATGTTTGTGCCACACTGCCCGTATTTGTGCCCTACGATCGTGTTTGTACCAAACAGCCGTATTTGTTCCACACTGCCGTATATGTACCAAACAGCCGTATTTGTGTCACCAGGCCGTGTTTATGCCACGCAGTTGTGTTTGTGCCACACAACCGTATTTGTTACTCACGGCCGTATTTGTGCCACACGACTGTATATGTACCACACGACCGTATTTGTTACTCTCGGCCGTATTTGTGCCACACGACTATATTTATACCACGCGACCGTATTTGTGCCACACAACCCCGTATTAATGCCACACGACCCCGTATTTGCGCCACACGACCGTATTTATGCCATACGACCGTATTTGTCCACACGATCGTATTTGTGCCACACTACTTTATTTGCGCCACACGACCGTATTTGTTCCACACGACCGTATTTGTGCCACACGACCGTATTTTTGCCACACGGCCGTATTTGTGCCACACGACCGTATTTGTGCCACACGACCGTATTTGTGCCACACGACCGTATTTGTGACACACGACCGTATTTACATGCAGGGATTGCGGCATGCTAGTGTCCATGTAGGGATTGCTGAGTGAATGAATCTATACGGGACTGGTGTGTACTTATATTCATGAGCAAATTGCTTTAGTCGGAAGCCCAGTCAGATTTTGATATTGCCGGCGGTTATTGGTCCATGAATATTTTTCTCGACGTTATATGATACTGCGATTGTCTTAGTTAATCCTCCATAATTGGATTGCTATCATCTACTCGCGTCAAAGATTGTCTGTAAAAGGTAACCTGTGAGGCAGTGCAATTGGCCTTGTCTTTCTCATCCAGCGAAGATTCTTCTAGATCTCCAATTGCCGAGTGACAGGAAAATTTCTGTTGCCGACGCGGGGTGTTAAGGAGGTGGTGGAGAAGCGGGTGTTGCTGACGTGGGGTTTTAGGGAGGTGGTGGAGAAGCGGGTGTTGCTGACGTGGGGTGTTAGGGAGGTGGTTGAGAAGCGGGTGTTGCTGACCTGGGGTGTTAGGGAGGTGGTTGAGAAGCTGGTGTTGCTGACGTGGGGTGTTAGGAAGGTGGTGGAGAAGCGAGTGCTGAGATTGTCACCGCCGTCTGTATAGGATGTGGTGGCGAAGTGATATGGTGGTGGTGGAGTTATAATGCAGTGGCTGGGTTATGATGTAGAAGTTGTGGTGTAATGTGGTGAAGTGATGTCATGGCGATGTAGTATAAATTTTAGTGTGATGTGGTGGAGATGTGATGAGGTGGTGGTGAAGAAGTGATGTGGTGGTGAAGTGATCTGGTCATGTTGGCGGTGTAGTGGTGTGGTGATTTTGAGACGAGGTTATGTTAGGTACATGCATTTGTGTGCATGAGGGAGCGGTTTTAGGTTAGGGTGCCGTAAGTTTCCCACCATTGAATTCAAATTCTGAACCTTTGCGTCACATTATTTCTATTACAGGAGTTTCGAGACTTGGCTAATAGATAATAGACTTGGTACCTCAATCTCGAAACTGCATACAGTCATTGTTGTACTAGGATTCATTTATTATTGCATTAGAATTCAGCTAATAAGAAAAGCTCTGGCTTAGGCCTAATTTACATTTTTTTCATCAACAGTAACGAAATATCTTTGAAGCCTTCAGTTTTAATATTTTCATTTAAATAATTTTTTTAATTGATATATGCTCACAGAATCAAATATCTTTTAAACTCCTAATTTATCACCATGTAATAGAAGTCATATAAAAATTCTGCTACACTTTTCAATCGGAGTTTTGGGTTATACGTTATCCGAGGCCTATTGCCCATAAAAGATTTAGGATCCTCGAGGGAAATTGACTATTCCTCTCTCTTCTCGCCTCCCTCTGCTCACTTACTTCTGCTCAATGCTATTTATGAGCAGTACAACATAATTAAATACGTGAAACATTGCTATATATGCTGTGCACGAGCAGAACAGCAGAATTAGATACGTGAAGCATTGCTGTGCTGTGCACGAGCATTACAACATAATTAAATACGCGAAGCATTGCTATGCTCTGCACAAGCAGAACAGTACAATTAGATACGCGAAGCCGTGAAAAAAAACAGAATGTTATTCCAACATCCAAGTGTACGATTCTTCCACGTGTGTTTCGCGGTTATTCTCTAAAAAATTCCTTCCATATGTGGAACCACTCCGAGTCATAAAAAGATTGGGAATTCAAGATCTACTAATTTGTACGACTTCTGTGTGTTTTATTTGAAAAATTTATCGCGAAAGTGAAAGGTGTCAGCAAATTTTTGCAGCGCTGCTCTTAGCTAAATTTGCATTAATGCAGAAAACTTGATTCAAACCTCGTAGACTTCGTTCGCTATTCGTCGCGTAAAAGTTACCTAGCCCAGAACAGGGAAACGAAAGTCTAGCTTCATTGTACGTAAAACTCGTCCGCTTGAGATGGCGTCTTAAGCCGCGGCATCGAATCGTTCTTGAGTTTGATAGCAAAACTTTCGTAAGTTCGCTAATTTTTGCGTCGTTAAAAGCTTAGCTCGAGCTCAGGTCTAAATGGCCGTGGTGTTCTCGATCAGAGAGAAAGCCCGGAGTCTTGCGTTTACGTGTACCTTGCGACACTCTGTCAACGCTCCGTCAATAATTATTACATTGATAACTAGAGTAGAAAATTCATGTATTAAATACTCAAAAATGAAGTAATTTAAAGCGACAAGTCCTGCGAATCAGCGTTACAATTCTATTCCGATATGTGAAGTTGGACTACACAGAGCTCTCTAGAAGCTCGAGCATTTTTGAAAGTTTGAATTTTTAAAAGTCTTCACCTGAGCCGACCTGTAACAATGAAAAACTTCGAATGAACATTTGGTCTACTTTTTTCAAAATATTTATTATAATTCATATCTCATTAATTTGCCAATAAAAAATATTCGTCAAGTTTACCGGAAAGTGACATGATTTTACAGCTCCTGCATCACCAGAAATAATGTTTGGTTTAGTATCCGTTTGTTCCTTGCCGCTCGCCAGCTCTCAAAAGTTCTCAGGTGCTATTAAAAGGCACGGAAATTGAACCGGAAATCATACAATTGCTGTCTGCGAGAAGTCCTTGAAAGCTGCCCTATTTAACTCGGCGATCTTCAAAGACTTTCAAAAACTTCCTCTGCATTTTTGCATTGCCTTAAGCCTCTCGAGTTTCCTACATACCTTCGCAGCTTGTAGGAATACAAGACCCAAGAATGGTTCATATTTTATAATAAAATCTAATTTTCAAAGCTATGAAATATATTAAATATCTTTTACAAGCTGTATAAAAATTGGCTAATTATTATCGTAGTGTTGAAATTAAACTCAATTTTAATTGATTTCTACCGGCGATTAATATTTATGAAGAATATCCATAACATACTAATGTGTCTCCATCAAATAATTTGACAAATTCGAGCAGATTTACAGCTACAACTTCAGCATGAATTGATTTTGTTCGATTCAATTGTCGGAACATTACGCTGTGATCAAGTTTTCTCTCTACACTGGATGTTGGCTGGTGGGATTTGATATCAAAGCTATGACTTTATAGGCCGTGCGTTATTGAGATGATATAGTTGCTGTAATCGCAATTTTAATGAAGCCGGTTCGCGTTACAATTTTGTTCAGACCTTCAGTGGCCCCTTTTTTCGAAATTTAAGTGGCGTTTCATTTCTTACCTTTACATGGGAACGCAATCATAGGCCAGAAATTTAACTCTTAACCCTTAAAAGGTCGCGCTGTGTAAATTGGCCGATTGGTTGTGTGGAATACAATTATATGCCGTTTTTAAATTGAGATAAGAAAATATCTAGGCTTAAATCATTGTTAACTTGAGTACAAATCCAATCAATAATTATAGTTCATTTTCATTAAAGTAATTTTAAAAAACTAGTTGCAATATCTCTATCAAAAAATGTGCAAATAAAAAAAAACGGTACAAATGTCTAAAATCATATGTGAAAATTGCAGAATTAGCTTGTTTACACGCGTACGATTAATGACCAGAGAATTTATTGATTTAAATTATCAGCGAGTGGAACAATTCTTCATATGGCGCTAGTAGATCGTAAGGTATGTTTCAGGAAGTAGTGTTAATTTATTAAGACGTTTCTAATGTATCAACCTACTCCAGCCTAACCTCTTCTGGCCTTACCTAAACATGCTGTGCCAGTTCGCAACGTTCTTGCAACCAATTACTGTCTCTGCCAGCTCACTTGAACCTCTTTCTTAACTTTTTGCAGGCAATGAGGTTAGGTTTGGTCCGTTTAGTTTCCTCTTTTTTGTGTAAAAATGCTACAAATTGTGCTGGTTAGGCCTGAGGAGGCTAGGACGGAAGAGATTAGGCCAGATGCAAAATGGTGCATGTTTACCTTAAGCATGTTTAAGTATTGGCTATGGACATCCGGTGCTTTGAATTTAAGCAGTTGACTTCATAGACCGTTGTGCCCTATAGTGTTCCTACCCTCGAAAAAGAAAATGAACTTAACCCTTTACCGCCTGACATGAGTAGCCGGAGCAATATTGTCCCAAGCCTACTTCCCAAAAAGGATACGTTCTAGTGAGCGCAAAATGACTTGCACTGTTGGTTGCCGCCACGTTCGACAACTATAAAATATTCTTTGTTGCGTACAAACGTCCTCATGTTGCTACACTCAATAGTTCACGTAAAATTTAACTTGAAAGTTATATCCCCGGAGAGTGACATACGGCGGCAGAGGTTAAGTGAGAAGTTGGGGAAAGCTTGCCTCCGGCATGCGCCCACGCTACTTCACATGTAACTTAAGAGAAAAATATTTCAGTCCTTCTTGCTCCGACGTATACTTTGTTCATAAATAATCCAAGTTGAATTAGTTTTGTATCATAATGTTTTTAAAAAATAATAGGACTCAATCGCTATAACATCGTACTTTCAACTTTCGTAAGCTATGTTGTCCGAAGACCTTCAATTAAACTCTTGGGAAACTAAGTCTCGAAATTTTGTCAAAACCAGAATTTAATATTAGCGCAGCTTTGACTTACGCTTTAAGTATAAGAGTATTTCAAGAAATGATAACAACGCAACATCAAATAATGATACACATTAATGAGTTGATGCTACCTCGTATCGGGGCTTCTTGGCTTGGAATTTTTATTATCATTATATTGAACGACTATTAATCTAACGTTAAACGGCCGTTCTTGCAAGAATAGGAGCTAAAGTCCATTTTTAGCAATAATCGCCGGGATATTCTACTAAAAAAATTAGAAATCTGGTAAACTGGCCGGAATTATTATTTCAAGCTTCGATCACTATCGTAATTCAAGTTCCGAACTTTTTGCTTGTCTATTTGGTAATCTCGAATTTGTTACTTTCCTTAGCATAAATTTAGACAGGAAATAGACATATCCAACTTCCAGCCCACCTCTAAATTCAACTCATTATTACTCTCCTAAAAGATCAATCGGGGCATCCTTCATGTCGTGCTCCTCGACAAAAATACGACAGACTAAGATTCGCTCAAGAGCTACAAGAGTGGCCCTAAAGGCCGCTGAAAAGTATACATGAGTGGCCGTCAGGACAGTAAAAAAATGGTGCAGGAGTGGCTTCTGATACCGCACAAGGCCGGAGAAGTGACGACCACAGAGGCTGAAAAAGCAATACAAAAGTGGCCTCTGGGCCAATAAAGTGGCATGAAGGTTTTGACCTGCATGAGCGCGGCAGGCTAGGTTGTTGCACGGCGTGGCCAAGGGCCAATTAGGCAAGTCATCTGACGAGGCAACGCTTCGAGAAACTTCTCGAAATTCTCTTGCAGCTGCAAACAGAGACACTCTGTTGCACTGTAGTCAGAAACACTCTGTTGCACTGCAGTCAGAGACATTCTATTACAATGCAGTCATAGACATTCTATTGCAATGCAGTTAGAGACACACTCTATTGCACTGCAGTCAGAGACGCTCTGTGGCACTGCAGCCAGAGAAACACTATTGCACTGCATTCAGAGACATTCTGTTACACCGCAGTCAGAAACACTCTGTTGCACTGCAGCCAGAGACATTCTGTTACACCGCAATCAGAGACACACTCTATTGCACTACATTCAGAGACATTTTGTTACCTCGCAGTCAGAAACACTCTGTTGCACTGCAGCCAGAGAGAAACTCTATTGCACCGCAGTCAGAGACACTCTGTTACACTACACTCAGAGACATTGTGTTGAGCTGCAGTCAGAGACGCTGTCCCCAGCCTTGAAGATGTTGTGTTATTACCAACCTTGCAGGTGCGACTGAGACCTCTTAATTTTGTGAGGATAATCACACAAAATGTCAATATGACAGGTGATTAAATCAGAGTTAATAGACTAATATCATACGTTACAACGTAGAAACCCTAAGTCTTTATCGTTCTGTTAACCCCTACAGAGGAGCCCCCAGGACTGATAAGCTTGGTCCCAGCCTGGTAATATATTTGTTTCTGTAGGAGATTATAGCAGAACTTTGAGTTTTACTCCACCTATGAGTGTTCACTAGTTTTCTAAAAAGCTTGATTGTATTGTAAAGAAGATTTTATGACAGTGTAAAACAAATTTGATGATGTTCATCTCATGATACTTCAAAATTTCATACACAAACTGGAAAAGCATTATTTTGTTCAATAGAAACTATTTATTAAACACTTTCATGTTCGAAATCTATCTAATATTAATTTTCTATCATTGCATACTGGCTCGAAATTTGTTTAGTCCGAGAAATATACGAAAAGAAAATTTATTTCATCCCACGTTTCTTCCAGAGGTAATGATAAACGTGATACTCATTGATTTGAAAAACCTAGTAAAGAAGGGCTATAGTGGCCATGATATTCATTATACTAAGTTATCATGGTAATGCATGTATCTAATGGCTGCGATGTTCACAGTACTCACTCAGTCGTCATAATAATGCAAGCATCTAATGGCTGCGATGTTCACACTACTCACTCAGTCGTCATAATAATGCAAGCATCTAATGGCTGTGATGTTCACAGTACTCACTCAGTCGTCATAATAATGCAAGCATCTAATGGCTGCGATGTTCACAGTACTCACTCAGTCGTCATAATAATGCAAGCATCTAATGGCTGCGATGTTCACAGTACTCACTCAGTCGTCATAATAATGCATGCATCTAATGGCTGTTATGTTCACAATACTCACTCAATCATCATAATATTGCATGCATCTAATGGCTGCGATGTTCACAGTACTCACTCAGTCGTCATAATAATGCATGCATCTAATGGCTGTTATGTTCACAATACTCACTCAGTCATCATAAAATTGCATGCATCTAATGGCTGCGATGTTCACAGTACTAACTCAGTCATTATAATTTATAGTTCTCGAAGCTTGTGAGGTCCTTCCGTGGCAACGTTATCAGCTCCAGATAAGTCCAGCGTCTTCATCTGAGTCGAAAGAGGCGGAACTTGACAGCAGGAGGATTCAAGCCCGGTAGAAAATAGGCTTTTGGGCCGAAAGGAAATACCGAAAAAGGCTTTCATGGCCGGTAGAAATAGCCTTCTCAGGACTTTGAAAAATTGACTTTTTATGGTTAAAAGAAAATAGTTCTCTAAGGACCAGGGCAAAATAGACTTATCAGAACCGGGAAAAATAGGTTTCACCGTAGTATAAAATATTGTTCACAGCCAGAAAAAAATATAACTCAGTACTCACTGCAGTGAGTGACAGAGAGCGCATTTTCTCGTCGAAGAAAACGTGAATTAACGGACGGACGGACAGACGGACAGACGGACGGACATGACGAGCACAATAGGGCATTTTTTCCATAAATGAGAAAATGCTCTAAAAATAACCTTCTCCGGGCCTGTAGAAAATATAGACTTTTCGGAGCCGGTTCAATTGAGTCTCCCTTGTGAAGGCGAGACGGCAGCTAAAAGTCTTCAGTCGCTACAGCTAGAATGGAGGTCTCGGGGCTGCAATTGACTGGTGATTGTATTTCAATATAAAAAATTGGAGAATTTTCTTCTCAACATCGTATATACGAGTTATATTTCCGGACGCAAAATCAACATTCAGATTGTAAACGATCTACGATGAAGTGCCAATAATTGTGGTTTCCATTATTTAACTATCATTTTTTCCTACGAATTGATGATTATAGTTGACATATTTATGGAAGTAAGACCTGTTTTCAAATACTCAGCAGTTTAAGTTCTTCTATCAGGAAAGAAATCAAACTCTAGACATAATTATCGTCCTAACAAGCAACACAATCAACCAGGATAACGTAAGTGTTCATTTGTGCAGTCGATGCTTTGGGATCTTGTAGCATTCAGATAATCGAGACCATTAATTTTTGTGAGATATTGCCCACCCAAAGCCGACAAGCACGCGTAAAATGCACGCCCAACCATTGTTTTGTCTTAAAATCGTCTGCTGCCTCCGTCGGGTTAAATGCCTCCATTGACTTGCAAAACCACCAATCATGGGATTATGTGACCGTTAAGGAAATATTGCTTACTTGTTTCAATATTTTCTAAGGTACATGTATAGCTGAGGAGCCATTGAACAGCTGCTTAAAATAGGCTGCAAAGTTATCGCCCCAAAACGTAGGTCTTTCACAAAGCTACGGCGTTGTCACAAACTGTGCTTCTGTTCCTCACAGCTGTAAAGCTACAAACAGGACAGCGAGCCACTCCTGAGAGTGCTACATCACTGAACTGAGCTGCAGTAACAAATTTACAGAGCTACACTATGGATTCACTGCAACAGACCATCCAGACGAGAGCGGTCGTGCAGCAACCACACTTGACATCCTCTTATACATCTCTCGTTTCTATGTCACAGTAACTATGACAAAATGCTACTAGTAGCAGAGCATCGCAGGTATCATGCAGGTACAGAGCTGCCACTCTACAGCATAGCTAACGCAATAATCAATCTGCGACAGAGTAAACTTATGCAACCTTTCACAGTGTCCCACAGCTATGTACCTCATCCATTACCCAGCTACACAGCTACCGCACCTCTCATGCCTCCATCGTTTATATACAATTATTGAATCTATAACCAACTATGTTTTTGTCGTACCTATTACCTAGTTACACAGCTGTCGCACCTATCACCTAGATAATAAGCTACGGTACCTATCACGACACATGCATCGAACCTATCGTCTAATTACACAGCTAGCGCACCTATCACATAGTACTCAGTTATCGTACCTATCACGAAATTACACAACTAATAATAATAATAGTAATAATAATAATAATAATAGCGGTTTCAGCGTTATTAGGCCGTAGGCCTGTCGCCGATTCTTAACATCGCAGAACATTCACATCATTTTGCGGTCTCGAACTCGCAACCCACTGCTACAATTCTGCTATGCTTAACCGCCCGGCCTCTTCGCCGATTCTGACCAGAAACTGGCGCACAGAGCTGGGATCGAACCCGCGCCTCTCTGCGCCAATCCTGGTACTCTGAACTGTAACCACTAGGCCACCCTTATGGGCTAACCTAACCTAACTTAGACTGATCATTTGATCCAATCTATCCAAGCCAACTATGATGCCAGAAGGCTTTTTTGTTAACTTAAATAAATGTCATGATAAACTTTGTTTTGAACTCAATTGCAATTATTGTCAACATCAATAAAATTGAGCAACAAATAAAACTTGCGATATGTGAATGAACTCGTAAAATAATTCACATGTGATGTGAATAATTATTGAAGCTCCGAAGACCGTGTTGACAAGTGGTCTAGTGTGAACGCTGAGGAGTGTTGCACACACGTTCTGCCAGGCGCGCTCTTAAGTCGTTTTATCGTACAAATGATACAATTTTGTGTGAACTGACGTATTCATCGTTGATGGTCGACGTGATGGCTAGGATGACGCTGTTGTGATCTAGGCAAAAACTTAGTGAAATGCCAAATACACTGTTTCCCAGATGGTAAATTTTTAATCACTTTTAACCAATTGATTTTGATGTTCGTACATATTCATGTGGCGTGTGCAACATGATCAGTAATTGTTCTAATGCCTAACTGCACTAACTTCTTCACGTTTTATTTCGATGCACTAAATTCTATACACCTGAATATGATGAACTCGTGACCACATTAGTTATCCCTGTCAAGAATTTTTTCTAATGGCAACAGCAGAAAATTTTATTTTAGAAATAAAACGTATCAAATATCTTGATATTTGAGAGAACCTTAATGTGGGCATAAAGAAATTTACCGTAAAATAAACTTGCGAGTCAATAATCTTTAGTTTTAGTAAATTATAATTTTCATTCGAACAAAACACCTTCCTGATATGGCAATGTATTGTATTCTCTATCCGCACTTCTAATCAACTTTTCCTAAAAAATAAAAGCGTCTTTGGAGAAATGAAAACTAAACTTGCAAGTCACACCGCTACAGCTTCTCTGAATGTCAGTGTTTGCGTGGACTCCAAATCTTGCACTTATCAGAACTAATCGTCTTGGGTCCCACTCAACTAGTTTGTAGTAACTTCATCTGTGGAACACTTATGGAGACTTGAAGAGAGCTGCGTCGGCCGCCCCGAGGACTGTCGACTTCCACCCGCTCCATGTGACCCATAGAATAGAATAGAAGTGTTGGCGTTGAAGAAATAGGCCCATGGCCTGTTGCCGATTCTTGAACTTTTCGTGACTTGATTCACAAGGGATCCGGCCTTTGGAACCCGATCTTTCCATAACTGACGATTGATTGAGATAGCTGCTGGAAAATAATAATAGCGGTTTCAGCGTTATTAGGCCGTAGGCCTGTCGCCGATTCTTAACATCGCAGAACATTCACATCATTTTGCGGTCTCGAACTCGCAACCCACTGCTACAATTCTGCTGTGCTTAACCGCCCGGCATCCTCGCCGATTCTGACCAGAAACTGGCGCACAGAGCTGGGATCGAACCCGCGCCTCTCTGCACTAATCCTGGTACTCTGAACTGTAACCACTAGACCACCCTTATGGGCTATCACTATTGCACTTATCACCTAGTAACAGCTATCTCACCAATCATATCACCTATGTACACAGCTATCGCACTTATCTCTAATTTCACAGCTATCGCACCTATCCCCTAGTTACACAGCTATCGCACCTAACGCCCATTGCACAGCTATCGCAACTATCCCCTAGTTACAAAGCTATCGCACCTAACGCCCATTAATTACACAGCTAACGCACCTAACGCCCATTACACAGCTATCGCTCCTAGCGCCCATTACACAGCTAACGCACCTATCACCCATTACACAGCTATAGCGCCATTACTAGTCTAGATCGCAGCGGTACAGCAGCATCGCAGCCTCGGAATCAATTGTCCAGAAGACCAATAACAATATGATCATCAATTGTGCTGCGTTTATAGACCTGGCACAATGGTCAATGACCTGAAATTCCTGACTCGGAAATCCATGCCTTTATCGCAGCTACAGCAGAAATTCGAAACTTTCTGCTGCCAATTTCATGGTGAAGAATTGCTTGCAAGTGAACGCCGGCTAGAAAATATAAAATATAAAGCGAAACGAGTCTAGTTTTGTCTCAAATTCATTTACCTACTTCTGAAAAGTCAGCTATATGAAAGAGATCGAGAATTTATAATCATGGAAAGCGCCAAGAAAATTCTCTATATGTGAATTTGCAACCTTTTGAGGCCACTCTCCATGTTCATAAAATTCACGAATGAAAGATTATCAAGCGAACGATCAAATTTTCTAGTAAGAGACTAAAACCAAAATACCGAAAAAAGCGCGACAATAATCAGTGATTGAAAAACTGTGCGATTGGTGTTCATTTGACTTTACATTTAATATTCGCTGCATTTTACTCCCGGTTATTTGAAATATCTACGTTTTAATCTCTGAATTTGTAACTTTAATCGTTCGATTGAATATACTTTTATACTTTAAATTCTTCAATTTACGAAGAAGCTGGTCTCGCTTGTGAGAATTTTTTTATTTTGATTGCGATTTGAGCAAACTAACGATAACAAGAAAATATAATTATAGCGGTATAAAATACATACCATTATTGTTTTACACAGAGCATGACCTTTTGAGCATTAATTTGAGAGTCATATAAAATTAATTTGTAGCTTTTGATTCTTCAACTTTTAAGACGGCGACACTGGAAGCTCCTTACTTGTCGTCTGGGAGCTCCTATCTCTATATTTTTATACCTTATTCCTGTTCCTAATTCGTTTTCGGTTTGATCCTTCCTCCCATGTGACTAGAGATGTTTCTTGCTGATGTTATGGTTTCTTAATAACCCTGATCTGCAGAGATCATGTGGTGGATCATTGCATCTCTATAACCCTGATCTGCAGAGATCATGTTGGATCATATGTGGCGGATCATGGCTTCTTTATAACCCTGATCTGCAGCGATCATATGTCGGATTTTTCATGCTCTCTAACCCGCGGATCGCGGACTCCTGAGTTGGTAGAAGGTAGTCCGTCTATAGAGGCAGAACTCCTTGCAGTCTTGACACGAGCAAGACGAATGTTGCAGGTCTCGCTCTCTCCAAAAAAAGTAAAAAAACGACTTCCCGATCGGGAATAACGATCCCCTGAGATGGATCTGATTCCAGATCATGTTAGGCTGCAGCTGCAGCGGTCAATTCCTGGAGAACTGTAACAGTTGCTTCGCAAGTTATTGCTCTTACAAGCATGAACTGCTCTTGAAATTCAGAAGCTCATAAGCTACGCAAAGAAAATAAATGCATGCACTACTTGACAATTGGCTCTGGAGAATGTAAGACAGTAATAGAAAATTATTATTGCATGGCAGGGTAAGGTACGCAACTGATCGATATTAATGTTTGTGCGTCTATGTACATTAATTTATTCGTCGATAATCGTACATTGGTTTCAGAACGCATAATCTTGTTATAGCCTTCCATTAGAGCAGCTTGATCCGTTAAGCAATGCTGGAAAGAAATCATGAAAATTAAGAATTAATATCTAACTATGGGCATGAGGTTCAGCCAAAGAAATCAATAATTTATAAACTGATAAAGAAATAATGCATTCACCGCTTTTCCGTCGAGATCCTATTCGAAAACTTTAGGTAGGCCTCCTGTCAATATGATATTCTCCGAAAAAAAAATCGGTGCGGTTAAGGGGAGCGTCTGGGTCTAAAATAGAGATTTTCGGCTTTTCCGGGTTTTATGCTTATCTTTAAGCTTGTAGTGGAGTCCCTTGACATAAGTCAAGGGGGTTAATTCCGGCCAGGCACTATTAAATGTTCTATCACTGGACCTGCAGCTCAGTTACCACTCAGCCATCATGCGGTAAGGTATTTATGTAGCCATCCTATGCACCGCTGACTGACTTTGAAGTAAAATAAAATGTATAAAAAAAAATTTTAAAGACCACGTTTTTCATGTGGACTCAAAAGTAGAAAATAATTTTTCGGCAGCTACTGATCTATTATTGTATTGTTATCGGGAGCTGAGCTTCCCTAAAAGTTTCAGAGCGCTAGCTAATGGGAAAGTTGGTGAAATATCGATTGCAAGATTTGATCATCACAGACACGAAAGCGAGCTAAGAAAAACGTGGTAATAACGCTTACTTTCGGTATCTAAGCTACGTTACATGCCTTTACATAGCGCGCTGCGGTTTTTCGCCTCCACTGACAACTTCTCTCAAGGCAAACATATCTCCTCCTACAGTTTTGAAGCTACAACAATGTGAAATAAACCATTCGAAACAAGATCTACAAAGTGGTATATGTCGTTTTGTAATTTCGTTACAGTTTGGATTTTATTGCCCAAAAAGGGGGGTGGCGGGGGGGCAAAATCGAAAAATTTCCGAAAAATTCACGAAAAATGCAACCACGCCCACAAAAATGGAAAATTGCAAAAACCACAACAATCAGTTTCTAGGTCGTAACGAATCGGTCTTAACGAATCGAATGATGTGTGTCTCGATGTCGTAGCTTGAAAATGCTTATAGGAGGAGATAGATTTCTACAGTACCCCCTTTTTTGACTGTGTTCTAAGAATTTCATGTGTTCTTCCATTTTTCTCGAAAAATTTGTCTTAGATTTCTGATTAAGTCTTAGATTTCTGTTTTACTTATCTGTACCAAATTTCAAAGTGATCCGTGCGAAAATAACCGAGTTACAAAAACACCCAGACGCTCCCCAAAGACTTGAATGACTCCACTGACAAGGCACTACGACGTCCATGATCGTCAATGTGGACTTAACCATGCAATATTTGCTAATTCGGCCATCGGTTTTATTTGACAAAGTTATGCGTTTAAACCTGCTATGGGAATTCGTCCTTAAAATTCATCACTAAAATTTACCCCTAAAAGTGTCTGAGAGATCATTGCCTTGCAGAGAGGCATACAGCACTCCAAGATTGGTACCCTTAATGCCGAACAAAGTTACCCTAAGAATACGTTAAGCCGCTTGTAAATGAATAATTAATGAATCTATCGTCTTGGCCCGCCATTTGCACTATTTGCGTTATCATTAATTCACAGCAATGATCTTTGTGAAAGGGCAGAATTTAATATTCGACAGCGACTCTGTCGAATATTAAAAAGGGAGTTGTACTGCAACTCCCTTCCATACGTCAAACGAGAGAATACTGCAATAAATTCTCTGTACATAACCTTTAGATCTTCTCCATGTGAAACTCAGATTAGTCAAATTGTGTGCTGTAAAACTGCTATTTTATGGCTATTCCTATTACGAATGCATGCCGTGACTTCCACATCAGCTCGCATGCATCGATCTTACAAAATTCTATATCAGATCGCTCACCAATTAATATAACCCAGTCCTTCATACAATTATTAATGACTGCATGTAATAACATGTAAAAATTCTCGTGCTCTATAATTCATAGATTGCATTATCTTTACTATTGGCAGCGAACTCCAACTTGTGAGATTATCGGCTACAGTCGCCAGCATTCTTTTTAGCGCATTTGCTCATTTATGGAAAAAATGCACTATTGTGCTCGTCATGTCCGTCTGTCCGTCCGTGACTTCACGTTTTCGTCAACGAGAAAATGCGCTCTCTGTCATTCACTGCAGTGAACACTGAGTTATATTTTTTCATTCGTCTTCCTACATTTCGTGTTCACTGTTTTTCAGCCTCCACTGCAGCCAGTTTGCACATACTGGCTGACCCAGTAACCGTAATCTTTCAATGACTCAGAAATGCGCAGCGCAACATCTTCGCTGTATTTAGTTTTGAAACTCTTCCTTCGCCCCCGAGACAAGCGCTTCAGTCTCTAGAGCTCTTAGAATTACTTCAGTTTCTGGGACACTTTACGTCGTATTCCGAGAAGTAAATGTTCGCTAAGACATCAAACTGAACGTACATAATTCCTGTTTTTTGCACACTATCAAACTTATTCGTCGTTCACTCATTGTGAAACGCGCCTTTAATGCTCAGTAAAACCAGTCGTGATGAAATTCACTAATAATAATAACAATAACACTGATGATAATAATTATTATTGTTATTATTATTATTTTACGAAGCATTTATTGTGGCATCTGGTTCAAACAAACGTCGAGGGCACGTCACACATAAGATTAATATTATAACAGTAAATAATAATAATTATTATAATAATGGTTCGACGACGGGTCGTATGTACATATAAGTGTGCTCAGGATGAAAAAATAGAAACAATAGAACGTCGTAAATAAAACACGCCTCCAGAAGAAACCTGCTTGAGTTGCTGTTCTTTCTAAATGATTTTTTACAGGAACCTGAAGATAATTTTTGAAAGAAATTATTTGTTGATAAAACTACCCTATTACGATTATGGATAAACAGAACTAGCGTGTGGCAGATTATCTAACATAAATTATTTTACTAGAAACGACGTAATACAAATGCACAGTTCACGTTATTATTTTCGGTCTCTTTTAAAATAAATTTCAGATCTAAATACAGAACCTTCACCATTCACTGATTGCAAAAAAAATTGTAGGATGCTAGGAGCGGAAGAAGCTGAGCTTGCCGTAATTTATAACGAAGAGCTTTTCCCCTGCCGGCGAGTAAGTACATAAATCTAAGCGATAGTCTTCATCAATCTACTGAGCTGCACCATTTGAAGGCCACACGAATCATGGGCCAGCAGCTGAACGCCTTCCAGAACTGGGCACTGGCCAGGGCTAGAGCAACCCTGGGCACTGGCCAGGGCTTGAGCAAAGCTTGGGCACTGGTCAGGGCTTGAGCAAAGCTTGGGCACTGGACAGGGCTTGAGCAACCCTGGGCACTGGCCAGGGCTTGAGCATAGCCTGGGCACTGGCCAGGGCTTGGGCAAACCTGGGCACTGGTCAGGGCTTGAGCATAGCCTGGGCACTGGCCAGGGCTTGAGCAAACCTGGGCACTGGTCAGGGCTTGAGCATAGCCTGGGCACTGGCCAGGGCTTGAGCAAACCTGGGCACTGGTCAGGGCTTGAGCAATGCATGGACCCTGGCCTGGGCTTGAGCAAAGCCTGGGCACTGGCCAAGGCTTGAGCAAAGCTTGGGCACTGGCCAGGGCTTGAGCAAAGCTTGGGCACTGGCCAGGGCTTGAGCAGAGCCTGGGCCCTGGCCAGGGCTTGAGCAAAGCCTGGGCACTGGCCAGGGCTTGAGCAAACCTGGGCACTGGTCAGGGCTTGAGCAAAGCCTGGACCCTGGCCTGGGCTTGAGCAAAGCCTGGGCACTGGCCAAGGCTTGAGCAAAGCTTGGGCACTGGCCAGGGCTTGAGCAAAGCTTGGGCACTGGCCAGGGCTTGAGCAGAGCCTGGGCCCTGGCCAGGGCTTGAGCAAAGCCTGGGCACTGGCCAGGGCTTGAGCAAACCTGGGCACTGGTCAGGGCTTGAGCAAAGCCTGGACCCTGGCCAGGGCTTGAGCAAAGCCTGGGCACTGGCCAGGGCTTGAGCAAAGCTTGGGCACTGGCCAGGGCTTGAGCAAAGCTTGGGCACTGGCCAGGGCTTGAGCAAAACTTGGGCACTGACCAGGGCTTGAGCAACCCTGGGCACTGGTCAGGGCTTGAGCAACCCTGAGAGCTGGTCAGGGCTGATCAAATCGGGGCGCTTTCTAGAACTCCTGAAAGATAGATCAGTCTAGTATCCTCTGCGGCGTTTAAAAATGCGCAAAAATTACTTTCCCTTGCTTAAAAGATAGGTCCATGTTTTCTTCAACATCAAAGCGACGTCCAGAGCTTCAATAAATCTAGCCACTCGTCTAAATTTAGGTGCCATCTGGACACAATCCAGGGATAAGGCGAACCGGGTCTCTGTCCAGCTTTGCAACAGAAACTGGACGCTGTCCTGTTCCGGCGTGCTGTGTATCGTCCAGGGTTCCAGTAAATTCGAGTGAAATCCAGAATCTTAGAATTTTAGTCGCAGTTGAAGTAAAGAATGAGAAAAACATCAGTTAGACCGGATTAAAAGGTGATTCCTTGAAATCCCAATGATTGCTTCCTCCTTCAGGATTGGGATTTTTAGGGAATTTCTCCAGTACCCTTGTCCATAGAACTTACGTCCTATCTTAATCTGAATTATAAGCGTTACAACGCCTTCATATCACTTGATAATATATTTTATTTACTTAAATAATAATAATATTATATTATATATACTCCTATATATACTTAAATCCTATTGTAAATTTAAATAATAATAATGAAGTGTAAACGTCGTACTAATAAAATTAAACTATTGGATAAATATGCTACCTCAGCCTCTGAGCTGATCACTCAATGATGAAAGACCCTGGAAAACTTCATATAGGAATTTTAAATTTAATCAAAAGTTTAAACCTCGAGCGCAATAAATCAATAAAAAAAATTGTCAATAGGAGTCACCCTTTGATTTTCAAAAATTGAGGATTCATTCTAAATCTCGCAAAACCTTCAACCTTCACTTGTGATGTGTTATATCATAATAAAGGACCCTAAAAATTTTATTTTAAAATTTTCAAGTATTAGAAAGAATTTTGTTCGACATATTGAAGAAAATACTTATAGATCTTTATAAATAATCTATCTCTGTTCCTCAACATAACCTGCATTAAAGACTTTTGCATAACTATACCAATCCAATTCAATGATATGCATATTAAATATTGTTATAATTCTATCAATAAACTTCGTTTATAAGTTCCATTGCAGTTTTTTCTTAATAGATAGAGCGCGAAAATTAATATGTACAACATGCATATCATTGATGCATATCATGATATTATCATATCATGTAATTCATGAAAAGTTACTAAAAAATGATCGGTAAATACTTCCTCTGAACTCCAAGCAAACTTGCATATGTATTTCCATAATTTCTCGATGAAAACTCGTTCAAAGTACGTAGAAGGCCGCAGAACTCAAACATAAATGGAATCACAAAGAGAAAGTTTTTAATGATGACAACAACCGAGGGAGCTCTGATAGTCATTTCAGATGAAAGTAAATATAAATACATTAAGTGCATTAAATATATTTTATGTGCAATATCACATGAAAAAGAAATCTTTAAATTTATGCAACGTAATCTTTCAGGCCCCGCAGCCTGGTCATGAAATTTCAATTAGTTTGATAATAAAGGCGAGGCAGCGAAGCGGTCGTAACGGCCGCCTTCTAACGGTTCATGTAAATCACGACAGCGTCCAAATGCCTTCACGCTTGATTGCTTGAACCTTCGCAATGAATATCTTGACAAGAGCTTCTTGCAGTCGCGAGCATGAACTGCTCACACTCCTGCGGGCTCTACTTTGAGTTAAACAATATTTTAGATTATTTTACATAATTATTCTAGATCTCCTATTGTTAGATCATATCTCCACTTACTTCTATGCAAGATCTTTTTGTTTAGATTACTTTTCACAACTTTCTTCTATGATTATAAACTGTTATTATATTGGTGCTCTACCTTGCAGTTAATATAACAGTTCATTAATCTAGATCACCGCCATCTCAGCATCGTAATCATCTTTTATAGCGGCGAGAACGCGTATGCTAAGCCGTTGTATGGAAGCTGCTACAGCTTGTGCACTCGCAATCTCGCTGCGTCGGTGTAGAGCTCTCAGCAAGCTTGTCTCGTTACCAAAATGTCTCTCGAAACTTCATTCCTCTCTGCCAAGTTGCCCTTAAAGAAGAATTTCTTCTACTTAAACCTGCCAGCTATGCAGACTCGGCGGTAAAATTCGTATAAAAAATTGCGTGCAATAGAGGGTGCAGTGTTGCGCACGGCGCATAATGCTGCAAACGAACCAAGTTTTGTTCGGCTTGACGACCAACGTTATGTGAAAATCTCGACGCGGTGCTGTGCTCGGCGATTGCTAAGCCGTACAGTCTCCCTAAAAAGACGCATCCTATCAAGGGAAATGCCTGTCGCTTATCGAGAACAAAACGGGACTGAGAGACAAAAAAAACTGGACTGTAAAAGCAATGTATTGTAGAATATTCCGGGGCTCTTCTTCGTCAGATAAGGATTTTTTTTAATTCATTGAATCGTTTATCTTTCATGAGATATTTTCTCGCATGCACTGCGGGTAATATTGCTGATATAAACGCTGATATATAAAATAAAATGATATGCTATTGGTGATATATAAAATTAAAACATTCGTATTTACGTTAGAAGGACGTTTTCTATTGTACCTGCAAATTGCCGCCAACAAATTATTCATACTTAATTCTTTATAATGAGAGAGCAAAGACAATGTTGCAAACCAAAGCCCCGGACGTTTTTATTTATGCGTCGAATTCAAAATATAAAATTGCAAAGCACGTTTAGACGAGAAATTTCCACGGTACGAGCGACTGCATGACTCAGCAATAAACCATCTAGGCTCGATGCGACGCCTGCGGGACTGCCTCAAGAGAAACTTTCTCTGTAATAATTCACACTGAATCCTGTCTGGAATTTCGATCAAGCTAATGAGCAAAGTTCTGAAAATGTCGTCCGCAATGGCGAACGAGTTTGAACACTGAATCGGTCTTAAGATTTAGTTCTGCTCACTTCATATGCATACAAAATAAAATGCATAATGTAATGTATAAATCTCCAGTTATGGTAATAATAATGTGAATTTCATCTAAACACACAACTTTTATGAAATTAAAGGTCTTAATTAAGGCATTTAAGATCTGTTTATTCAATAAGTAGATTCAACCTGAAGTTATAATATCCTTCGTAAAACGATCATCATTTTGGAAGAGGATGACCTCGAATGTCCAAAATATGGACGACCTCCACTAATAAAATCAGTCAGTATATAACTTCAACGATATATATAGTATATAAACACTTAATATCACCCACAAACGTTCGACAAAGTTGTAGTAAAATGACCTTATACCTTCAGCTGGTCTCCGGAAAAAAATCATTTCCTAAGTAAACTAACTCGCGCTTGCAGTTGTGAAATTTTTACTTTTACCAACAAAATAGCCATTGCTAAAGCCGCCCCGCTGCTTAGGTGCACTCATGAAGGATGTCTGCCGTCAGTAGCACGTTTCCCTCACTCGCGCAAATTGCAGAAGTTTTGAGCTTCTCTTCAAGACACTTCGTTACTGCAGCCATTAACAAATGCAAACTGGCCACGCGCCAGCTAACTCGTATAATTATTTACAACACACAAAGAGCTACGTTTCGCCCCGATAACGATGTTCAAAACAATTAGAAACGACGTGGATTCTGAATTTATTATATTTAACGTCAGAACTACGGCCCACCCTAACAGCGATGTTCCAATCAATTGAAAACGACATGGATTCTGAATTTATTAAATTTAACGTCAGAACTACGTTGCACCCCGATAACGATGTTCAAGACAACTGAAAACGACATGGGTTTTGAATTTATTGTATTTAACGTCTTTTCAGATTCCACTTCGCCGCGATTATTTCATTTTTTTCTAGAGTTACGTTCTGGACCAAGAAGTTGCTCAATATTCGCTTGCAGTCAGAGTTGTTGCCAGTTTGCTGAGACGAAAGTTGCTTAGCGGATCAATTGACGACAAGGAATGTTTCCTCGATGGCAGTAGTTTTCAAATTCGACAGGAAACTTCTTCATCTTCCAAATATCGCCCAGTCCAACACAACCTCGATGATTAAATTAAATAAATTGCTTTTCACAAATCACAAAACGTATAAAAATCAATACGAATAAATTTTCAGATTATTTCTTTTCGTACCATTTCAACTCAAGATCTTTAATTTTGTCATATAGTAGAGTGAAGCTATATGTTAAAATAACTATAGACAAATGGAAGTAATTCGATATTATTTCCATTCATATACAAGTATTACGTGCGAATGAACATTAGCTCCATTTATCAAACCACCGATTCAAAATCGCCAAAATTCGGACATGATATTCACATTTTCTCATTATCATCTAGTCATAAATTTTTCCATTATTTTCAAATGTCTTGGCATAGATTCACCGCATCGGCTTCTTTCTTATTCTACAAAACCTCGGCCGATGTGCGGATGAGCGTAACCAATATCCGGACGCTGCAAGCCGGATAACCGGATAAAATGTGTTACAGGGCGTCTCGCAGTATCTCCTCCCTTCAGTCTGATAATAGTTTCCAATTGGTCTTTCTACGGCACCTGGCCATATCTTCGAGACTGCGATGTGGGTTCGATGTCGAACTCTTTCCCCCTTTAAAATGCTTCAAAATTTTTTATCTATCGTCTCAAAAAGAGGAGTAAACATATCATATGTGTGTTCATATTTTGTACCTGCATGATGCATGCACAAAATGGCCTAAAATGACGTAGGAAAAATTTCATGACTGCGCAAAAAACGTTTTCCTCACATCCATTAAACGATCAAATCTTTTTATTATCTAATGGTACACTAAACTTATTATTCGTCATTCAATAACTATTGACTTGACTTTTATCTGTTGTATCACAGTGAAATAAAAGATTATTAAAGTTAAGCAGTGCCACAATTCCTGGTTGTGTACTCTACAGTTGAAAGGCTCCTTTGTTTGAAAAGCCTCTTTCTGTAATCTTGGGGGAGCGGCTGAAGAAGAACCAATGTTATCGGATAGATTCTTCCTGTAGCTTCCTGAAGACTTTCAAGTTGATTGGAGCGTAAAGTTTAAACTTTATAAACAAATAAGACAATGAACCTGGCAAACAAGTTCGCTGATCGATGAGCTCGCTTTGCTCTGACAATACGGCAAAATAACAACGTTTTTAAAAACAACTCAGGAGGCCATAGGAAAACGCTTTTTTATGCATTCCGCGAAGTACTGGCAACATTTTTTACAAGTTAATGCTTGGTTACAATGAAGTTAATTTTGGCTTTTGATACATTTGTTTACGTCACCATAACGCGAAAAAAAAATAATTTTTCCACGTTATTATCATGCCTAAACAGAAAACTAAATAAAAAGTTCCAGCCAGGTAACATGTTGACAATGAATTCATGATATTCACAGATAATATTATGACACCTTATATCTAACATATTGAATATGGGCAGAATTTCAGCGTTTCTTCCAGTTTATCTGTTTCTCCGGTCGACGTAGCAGTCAAATACTACTTCAACTGGAGCTGCAAACAAAAATTGCTTAAAAAATTCATCGTATGTCTCCATGCGACTACTCGACTCCGGCCCCTTCCTTGCACGCCGACTGCGCACGATGACGGGGGAAGGCAATGCGTGGGACGGAAGTTTTTTATTATGAATGAAGTTTCGGGAGCAGATGACATTCTCTGGGATATTTGTGAAGTCTCTTCGCAATATTAAGGATGATATGACGTCTTATGCTGCTCCTTGCGGTGTTTTGATAGCAGTTTTATTGCAGCATCCGTCGACAATATAGAACCAGCTTAGCCTGTTGGCCCCATAAATACTGTTTTAGGTCTATAATGATAGTTTACTATTCCTTTTGCAGCCATTCAAGTTAGTTCGAATGAACGCAACAAAATTTTAGCCCCTTAGTTCGGGAACTTGTTCTTTCTGTTCTCAATGTGCAAACACAATCAAAGGGAAAAGATGACCGCATTCGAAAATTAGTTATGGTATGAAAAGTTATACAGATATCTAACAGCAAATCCCTGATCTAACAGCAAATCTAATCCCTGCTCGGTCAACTTCTAGGAGAATTCTGTGTTAGAATAAGAGCTTAGGTAATCTTTTATGCAATTCCCGTGGCAAAATGAGAATGTCCTCATTCGCACCATTGAGGTAGAAATGAAAAAAAAACTAACATACCCTTTCACATGCATATGGATTCAGCAAAAATGTGAGATATTGAAACAGGTATCTTCCATATAATTCTAGTGTATGAATACCAAGAACGTTCATCCTCAATATAGTTTGAGTGTCTAAGCTTGACGTAGCTTGTCTTTCACATAATTCAAGTGTAACGATACTTAAATCGATCATCCTCAATATAATTCCACAGGAATAAAAGCAAGTCAATAGTTTGTTCAGACGAGAGGTGCTCGGCGTCGCATTAGCTCTCAAGGCGTAAGATAGGCAGGCCTACGTCGAGAGCTTTACTCGAGTCAACACACACTGCGCAAAGGAAGCACTTGAGAGCGTCCGACTCCATCTTGTTGAAGAGGTCCTTCTAAAACACTCTCGTGTTTATTCAAGCCATTGATCTCTCTATTGCCTAGCAAACCTGTCTGATATTTCTTACCGCTCGCCTCCCCGAAAAATGGAGAATGAATAGGCACGCAGGATGTGATATGCCGGGAGAGGCGAAAGCCTCTGTGGTCAAAATGTTACAAACAGCGGGATTCAATTTACTTCCTTAAACTTGATTTCCGGCTGAAGAATATCGAATTCGAACTATTGGACGCGATTTGTCATACACTGATACACTGGAACTTATTTGACTGTATCACAGATCAACGATAGGATTCCTGCCAGAACTTCCTCACAAGCGAAACAAATGTATTAATTTCAGTTAATAACTGGCCACTACTGCATATGAATAATTTCACAATTTTAAAACTAATAGGCATTATGCAGCAATATTATCTTCACCAGCTATGCAGCATCTAGTTCTATGCTCTGGTTCCAGTCTCTCTTTATAATACCGTCATAAAACACGCATTGCATCACGCAAAATTATTACACATCGTCATCACACACATATTGCATCATATCATATATGGTGTTTTCGGCGCGCTAGAAGTGCCGTCGCCGATAGCGCGGTTCTTTCAGTGGGGCCTGTCGCCGATTACTTTTTGTGACTTTTTTTCGTGAAAAGCACTCGCTGTACTTTTTGCGACTTGTTCACAGGAGATCTAAAAACTGACACGTTGACCGGATCATTTATTTAATTTAAAATTAAATTCCGTCATAACAAACCTTATTCATCATACTACGTTTTCCCCGGCTTGTCAGTTCGTCAGTTCGATTCGTCGCTCCTTCCTGTTTGTTTTCCATCCTACGCAAGTGTTGCACCAATAATAGAAGTAAATGTCCCACGACTTATTATTTATAGACGATTGATCTTTGTTGAGACCAACAAACACAATCAGGCGCTACTGCAGTGGCGCTATTTGTGTTTGGAATATCTTATTTTGAAAAAAAATCCGGCTTTTGAACCAAGATTTCGCCTGGAACGACTGGCATGCGATATGAAGCCCGCCAACGAACACGCGTAGAATTTGGAGTGCCGGAGCATCGATCGTTTGCGGACAACTTGAGCAAGCCTGAGGAGAGGAGGAACTGCTTTTGGAACTTCATTCCGCTTGCGTATCTTTCCTTCATGAGAACATTAATTAGCGTATTACAGTATGGTGTGTTAAATTCGATGCTGAAGAAAAGGCCAGGTTTGGCCTATCGTTGAAATTGTTAAATTGTTCAAATTGATGTTGGAACTTGCTTGTCTTTGGTCGGTATATACATTTTTACTCAGGTGATTCGTCTTAACGAACGAGCCTGTAACGCGACGCGTTTTTCCATCAAAAGAAATTGAAATCAGCCAATTGCTTATATATTTTTCTTGTGTACATCATGCTCTATATCATATGTTGTATTCTATAAAAACCAGACGCCGATTTTCTCCTGTCACCCTTAATGGTCTGCAGTTCTATCAACGAACATTTATAAAATAATAAAGTTTTCTATTTGAGCACGAAGCTATCATCAGCCCAGTTGTAAATTCAGAATGTTCTCTCTTTACAACGATCTTCATACGTGAAGTTGTTGACTCCAAATTCCAAAATAAGTATATGAGAAAATTTTAGAATACGAACGCACAATCAGAGCGATATCAACAATACAGCACCAACCACGAGCCTCGTGAAGAGCTACCAAAGAATCAACTTCGGGTGTTAACGTTCTACTAGCTTGGTGCACTTGGTGGTATACAGATTGTCTGCTAGAACCAAGCTCTCGATGCCTGCTGTAAAAAGCTTAACTCCACAGTTTTTAATTATTTTTATTGTTATATGTTCAGAAGCACATAGTTGCACGCATTGAGTTATTTCTACATGAACGAAGGCAGCATAGTTAATTCTCGATTAACTCGTTGTTTTACTAACGCGATTTCTCTCGTTGTCAGTAAAACTTGGTATCAAAGTAGCATCCATTTCATCATCCCATGTGTTCAAAACGATTGCATCAAATCGTACTAGAAATTATTTTGTAAATATACTGACAGAACTTTTTTCTGAACTTTAAAACTGTATCCTGAACAGGACTCATGCTCATCTTACCTAGAATGCTCATAATGCACGCTGACTTATATTTTGATATTATACACTGTTATAATATAATAATATTCTCATATTATTCATTGATACAAAGTCATAGAATATATTTTTAGTCAGTGTCAATGAGGCGACTGAGTCTATGGTCAGGGATACTCAAAATTTATACATCATACAGGATACTCTTTATAATACATAGGTCAGGGATACTTTTATAGTACAGTTTATACTCCAAAATTGAAGAAAAAGATCCACTACTGAAGGCGGTGCACATACGGCAGCAAAAGATCTTGACAAAAGCAGGTTTGAAGGGTTTCATGCAGGTAGGATGACTGCCTAGTGGACTGCCCAAAGTCAACCTTGTACGGCTGACTGAAAGGCAGTTAGTGATGTTGCTGCCACGCCGTCGGCACTCAGGTTGCTCCATATTCTGATGGCCTAAGGAAAGATGGAGAGTAGGTGGACATTAGTTCTGCCGCGTGGGACTTGCAGTTTCTGTCGATGTCGGTTTGTTGTGCGTGTGGCTGGTTGGTACAGTCCTGATGAAGGCTGGAAATCAAGTAGGCGACGCAGCATTAATTCCAGCATGCATGTCTTGTCCGCCGTTCTCCTCATATGGAGCTGGTCCAACTCGAGTCCTGGCCACCATCTTTGTGGCACTGGATGTGGGGCTAAAATCACCTAGGGGCCGAGAATGAATTGAACGAATCTAGCAACGCTTGGCGTGATCAAGCGTGCGGCAAAAGTTGCCATTAAAATTCCTCTTCGAATTATCATATAATATTATAAAATTTAGAGAAAGGCTCTCCGCGCTCAGGATCGTTGTTTACCATCTCTCAATTACTTAAAAAAAATCGTGTTGCTAGTCAGATTGAGTGGCAAAATTGAAGCAATGAGTGGCGATTTCGAACCACAGCAAGCTATGAAACATTTTATTGTCTCTCGAATCGGCTATGAGTCAGGCGTGGCCTAATCTTCATCGCCGATCGTAATAAACTATACAAAGATCAGAGGGCGATTTACCCGTGGCTGTTTAATGGCCAGCAGCGGCCGCAGTCAACAATATGTTTGGCCAGCATTGACCCAAGCTCGTATGTCAACAACCAGAGATAAATATCCCATTCACCTCCAACACGCAGTCACCTCCGAGTATTTATACCGCCTCTTTTTAGTGCATTTTCTCATTTATGGAAAAAAGGCGCTATTGTGCTCGTCATGTCCGTCTGTCTATCCGTGACTTCACGTTTACGTCGACGAGAAAATTCGCGCTCTGTCACTCACTGCAGTGAGCACAGAGTAATTTTTTTCAAATAATAGGCCATGTGCTTCTGTCTGGCAAAGGAGTCAAAACTAACTGCGTATATTCGAGGCGATTAAGGTCACCTTAAGGATCTAAAAAGAAGACGAACTTCAATTCAATCGCTTTGTGTGTGAACATATTCCACTGTTGCACTGTGATAAGTAATAGTGATTCAGTTAGCTGTAGTTCCTACTAATCGAGCACAAACAAACTACATTTGTAAAAAAAAACAGGCATCCAAGCGAAATTCTAATTTTTCAACTTGGAGCATGGTAATTGGCATTATTTAAATTTGGTTACAGCTTTACTTTTCAAAAAAACTGATATGTCAATTGATCGACTCGCAATTGATGGTAGTAATGTTTTTAATCAGTATTTCAACATTTTAATTATTTAAAAGCTGTCTGTTGCCAACGGCAAATGATTCAATTTTAGCGCAGGATTTAGGTATCATCACTCTATTCCATCAAGTGTAAAGATCTAAAAACAAAAAACAGGCTTTCGTTCAACCAATTTAATTCAAATGTAACTTCGTTTAAACAGGTAAAACAAAACTAGTTGAAAAAACTTTTCATTAGAAAACAAGGATTGTTTCAATCCAACAGCACCCAAACAACCACCATAACATTAAGACTTTCATAATACAAGTCCGCAAACAGTATTACTAGAACACAAACGTGGACAGCAATGAAATTCCTGTGAACGACTCGCATTTATCAGCTTCCAGACGACGGATTAAATCTGACGACGAAAGAAAACAATAAAAATTTGATTACCGTACTCATGCCTGACATGACAGGTAAGGAGCACGAAGAATGCTATCTTCGTAACTATTCATCCCTACAATTGAGACCCGACGCCTTATATCACGAGCTTGGCGGTATGCAAACAGAAACTACATTAATTAATGCTCGGAAGCGCTTCTGATAGGAACACACTCGTCTGATGACTGTACAATGTTTCTGCGCAGTTCACCTATAAAGCTATAATGATAGTTTTGCCAGAGTAAATAACAGAAAAAATATTAACTGTTATAGATTCAACTGTGTGGATTAAACTATATCAAAGTACATCCAATCGAGATATCAAGATTTGCAATCGAGAGTCAATGCTCTTCAACTGACCACCCTGGGGTTGTCGCGGACTTTGGAATTCAAAAACCCAAATTATATTAGGTGCTGAATACCGTCATGCCATTATTCAAATCAATTTCTTTCGCAACGCACATACCCTCCATTCTCTGCCTACAACATCGTCCACACAACACATTAAACGCGGGCGATGAGCGCTGTTCGAGAAATGGCAAAAATAACAATCCAATATCGAGAAAAATATTATAAATCATTCAAGAAACTTGCATGGAAAAGAAGAGCTGAAAGCTCGATCTAAGAAGAAACAATAACGCAAATTCGTAATACTCTAAACGACCTGGAAAAGTATAAATAAGTGGAAGGATACTTACGGGCGACCCAGCAAGAAGGTTGAATAAGAAAGTGAATATAATGCAACAAAATTGTTGTAGCTCACAAATCTGATAGAATTTCTCCGAAATCATAGGGTAACTCACCTAGATTCTTACAAACAATTAGTCAAACTAGAAGGAGGAACAACTCGGAGCAATTTCACACTAACCGTAAACTGACATGAAAGAAACAAGATTTGAATATTACGACCAATCGTGAGAAATCAAACCAAATGTGAACAAGTTCTTTATATTAAAATAGAAAAAATAATTGCAGCCTAATCACTTTTTATACTAATTCTGAAAATCCTAACATGGTAAACAGAAAAAGTATTAATCAAGTGTAACTACGTTAAAAATTCGAAAATAATAGCTTTGAATGAAGCAACTGTTGGAATGTAGAATAAGAATTAAAAATCAAACGAGCCGAAACAAAAATGAATTTTTTAATTTCAAACAAAAACGCCAAAAAAACCAAACATCTGTTGAGAACTGCAGACAACAGCCACATGTTTATGTATTACTGCTCATGATTGACATTATCATGAATTGCAACATTACTATGCTCAACACTGGTATTGAGCACACTGCGGTCCAATACAAATCACACCATAATTTTTATAATACATATGTTGCATAATGATGGTAAATTGGTATTGGAGCGTTGTGATACATAAATAACATATCGTACAAGTTTAAATGGAGTTAAGTTATGTCAAAACCGCACCCTTAAAATGAAATAAAAATTCAAACGAGTTCAGTTTGCAACTGACGACTTCGACAGACAACTTTGCAGGACTGCCAATGGATTAAAAGTTCCCAACATCAAAATTTGCAAATCGAATACCGGTAGTTGAAAACAGGCCATCTACTCAGACCAACATGGCACCCTCAAAAAGCTAGTATTCTCCTCAAATGATTAAGTGCTCCTCAAATGACGTAATATGACGCAAAGAAGCTCATAGTAGAAATCTCCCAAGTTATTCCTGACAGTGGAATGGCTACAGAAAACTTGATAACATTCATAACAGGCATTTAATGGATAATATAGGTTTTGTAATGATGAATGAATAATGCTCGACTTGGAGTTTTATATAAAAATAGTTAATACTGAAGTAAAAATAAGTGACAGAAGCAAAAACCCATGCCAAAAAAGCCTCCAGATATAGAAGTCGAGCGAAGGATTCGACATTGTCTTTCTGAAGTTAACCTTGATAATCTGACAACTGCCTTATTGAAGCAAGTTACCAGCCCTAATCAATAGATGAGACAGAAACTCTAGTGTTGCTACCAGAAAATTTCGAATTATTTCTTCTTTTTCTTGGCCTGTTTGGTCCAGGACTCAGGAGGAGGAGAGTTGAGCAGAACCAGGACCAGAATGACGAAGATTGTGCCAGCCACGCCACCGAGGAACTGATAAGGGTTCTCGCGCAGCCAGTCTGCTATTGCTTGCGTGACATCATCGCTGAAATTTCAAGTTTAGGTAAGTTCAAAGCAATCACTTGAGAGTGAAAATATTAGTATTGAGATAATTTTCATAAAATCGTTCATTGCATTAAGCTCCGTGCCAGCAAAGGCTCCAAATGATAATAGTTAAAAACAAACTGACCCATATAACTTGCGCATAAAGAAAAATGCATAGAATCAAACGTTCCAGCAATCAAAGTTTCTAATTCACAACTTCCAAAGCAATATCCTGAATTTCTCCCAGCAGCAAAATATATCAGTAACGACATAGTGTGGGCAACCTACAATGGGGATTTTGGCATGGGGATTTCCTCAGCCCTGGCATTTCTGAAGCCTTCCTCAGCGAAGGCTGTGAGAGCCGAGGCCGTGATGGGCACCAGAGGGAAGCGGTACATGCGGCCAAGCCGGAAACTGTGGACAATTTTTAATTAATTATCATATTTCTATGTAGCCTAGATCCAAAATACAAAATCAGCAATTTAGTAAGCATTTTTGAACTAAATTATATTGTTTTAAGAAATAAAATAGATAATAATTAAAGCAAAACTGCAGGCATGGTACATAAATGAAAAGAAAAAAGTGGTAGACATGTCCTATGCAAGCATAAATAAAGTGTATATAATAGCATTAATATGCTCAACAAATCAAGAGAAATCATCGACATCACTCCAATAAACTGACAGAATAACGCCAGGGAAGTCAGTGACTTCGAATCGCCGCGTTGTGACGGCCGCCTCAGCCTCTCTCAGGACCACGGCTACATTCTTCCTGCCTCTCAAGTTAGCAGCGGCCGCCTCGACGTGGGACACGATGCGCTCACAGGCCTGGCCACAGCCTTCCCTGGTGAACACCACCAGCCAGTCTCCTGTAGTCGCGCCAGTGCTTGCCTGTGTCTCGTGCTGGCCCATAAATAAATACACATAAGCAGGGTGCAGCGGCACTCGGCAGCCAGATGCATGGAAACATTAATAGTTCCATCGTAGCAATCAGTTCCGGCCGAATGGCAAAAGAGATGATGGCATACAAATTTATAATACAATACAAATTACAATGTGCTGTTGTTCATAAATTGCTCTTCTAAAATCACCCCCTAAAGGACATTGGCGGACATCACTTCATTGTTCATTTGAACATTGCTGTCATAAGTAGTGTCATTTGAACATTGCTGTCACTAATTGTTCATTTGAACATTGCTGTCATAGAAACGACATTTTACTGACCTCAAACGTTGCATCATTAAGCGACTTGACATTAGATTCTTTGTTTGCGAGAAGATAATTTAGCAATTCTTCGTCATCACTGAAGGAACTGGAAACAATCATTGGCTTGGTATTCCTAATAAATATAATGGTTTCAGTATCACGGGATCCACCCCAATGAATTTGAGTGTCGGGAGCATGGCACCGTACAACCCATGCTCCTAGAGCTTCTACTATCTCTTCCCGTACTCGCAGCAGCTGCTTCTCCAACGTGTCGCAGCCAGCTGTGCATTTTTCTCCTGAAAAATGAAGCTCAATGAACAATTGTATACTAGTATTGAAGCATAAGGTTTAGTTTATTAATTATATATCCGTATTTTAAAATATTCTGTACACAAATTCAGTTCAGATATACTGTAATTACTTATGTCAAAACCCAGTAGGATATTAGGCCTATGATCGTAGCGTAGGTAGTATGCAAGTGAAAGTATCAGGTCAGCTCACCTCTAGAAAACAAAACAAGTACATATTTTTCATCCAATACAAGCTGTTGAAGTTCAGCTTCAGACACTACCTCCAAATTTAACTGGTCAGGATCAGAAGTGCAAACTTGCGACAGCAAGATGGCAAATGTAACAAATATTTGGACCAACATGCCGCAAGCTCGATCAACTCGTCTGACGTTACACATCAACACTACTTCCACTTTTACCCTAAATAGGGTAAACTTTTTTGATGACATAAAAATGTGACTTAATTTTATTTCCGAAAAATCTCGACATTTTTCTAATATTCTTCATTATGCATAAAACTGTTTCTATTTGTCAAAACTAAGCGAATTTTTTCCGTATATGCTGACTATCAAAACTGAAAATTTGCGGCCGCTTTGTGAATTCTTTATGTCCACCCTTAATTATATATCCACCTATCAAGTCACCTTGAAGTTTAAATATGGAACAATATTAATATCAAGTCAAAATAAATAGAATTTTCTCTATATATACGTAATAATTGAATAATATAGGGGCAAAACAATTCACTCGATCGACAATTCTACGGACTCGCCAGCGAACTCGCCTGCGGACTCGCGCAACTGGGCCACTCATAATTCCTTAAATACTTAACGGTTCTGTATGAATTTTGGAATATGAGTATTAATTATCGATACGCTGCCGCAGGAATTATTACAGATTTTTACAGTAATTATTTTTTAATTAAAACCAATAAACGTATTTTTAAGCAACTGGGCCACTCATAATTCCTTCAATACTTACCGGATCTGCATGAATTTTGGAATGTGAGTATTAATTATCGATACTCTGCCGCAGGAATTTTTATAGATTTTTACATGGATTATTTTTTTATTAAAACCAATAAACGTATTTTTTAAGCAACTGGGCCACTCATAATTCCTTCAATACTTATCGTATCTGAGTGAATTTGGAATGTGAGTATTAATTATCGATACGCTGCCGCAGGAATTATTACAGATTTTTACATGACTTGTTATTAGGTTAGGTTAGGTTAAGTTGGCATAGGTTAGGTTGGGTTAGGTTAGGTTAAGTTAGGCTAGGAAATAATGCATGCAAAAATCTGCGCGAGTCCCAGTTGCGCGAGTCCGCAGGCGAGTCCGCAGGCGGGTCCGTAGAATTGTCGATTGAGTAAACAATTTTATGAATTCATAAAACTTGATATCGCGTGGGTCAGAGGGCTATGTGAATTTTATTAGATAAACAGCCTAACAGGTACACTAAACTGTTCATCCCGGGTGAGTTATTTCTCATTATTTCATTCCTCAATAAGGAAAAAACAAGAATTTTCCCCTAAGTAGGGGTTATTTTCTGACAACCTCATGTAGTTAGGGTAAATATTGATCTCGAATGGAGACTTCACGACAAAGTTCCTTTTCCAAGTTGTATATGTATTAGTATTTAATTAGATTGAGTATGAGAATTTTGCCTCTATCAATATTATCTACATATTTGTCAAGTTGTTCATATAGCTAAGGTGTATAAAATAAAAGTATTCAGAAGTTATTTTTTAATGCTTAATTGCTTATTGCTTCATTTCTTTGCTATTCCAAATTTCTTCCCTTGCATGTAGAATATTTTTATAACAATGCTTTACAAAGTATGAAAGTAACAAACTAATATTGAAGGCTGATCGTTTCTAGCTTCTACATTATATTAAGATGGCGAAAAATATCCTTTCGGCAACAGTTTGATAGATCATTTTATTATTAATTTCTAAGTGGAAACCAATGGGAATGGACAAATTCAATTTCTGAATTTCATGCTTCATTACTTGGCTCCTCAACAGGCTCAACTCGTAGTGACAAACTAGAGATTTTTAAAAATCAATTCATTTTTAAGTTCCTAGTTTACCTAAGACTAAAAATGTCACATGTATGTTTCTAGATTGGAATTTTTATACCTATGAATAAAATCTAAGGGTAAACACACCATATTCCAACACTTTAAGGATGTAGCAAGAAATGAATGGTTATAAGAAGATCACCGTATGCGCAACTCTAGTTCTGATTGCTTTACGTCACTCTCAAAACACCACACTATGCCATACCCAGGAATCCAGGATGGTGCCGTTTTCCGCGGATTAATCCGGCGGAAACGAGACTCCAAGCCCTTCTACTGGCGTACAACGCGGCGTACAAAGAGCTAAAATAACGTTATGGCGCACACGCCCCGCGTACGTCTGCATCTGGCTTGTCTCGACCTCGACGTACGTCTGCATCTGGGCGATCTGGCTTGTCCTGACGTACCGTACGTCCGCATCTGGCTTGCCTTGGTGTACGTTTGCATCTGGGTGATCTGGCTTGTCCTGACGTACCGTACGTCCAGGCCACTTTGATCGCAGAGAGCGCGCTTCTGTGTTGATCATTGGGCATCGGCTAAACCGATCGTAAATCGCGCGCGCTTGTGTTGATCATTGGGCATGGGCTAAACCGATCGTAAATCGCGCGCGCTTGTGTTGATCATTAGGCATCTTCCACTTTGATCGCAAAGAGCGTGCATCAGCATTGATCATTGGGTATCGGCTAAACCGATCGTAAATCGCGCGCGCTTGTGTCGATCATTAGGCATCTTCCTTTTTGATCGTAAAGAGTGCGCAATTCAGTATTGATCATTGGGCATCGGCTATATAGATCGTAAAGCACGTGTGTTTGTGACGATCGCCAGGCATCAATTGTAAAGTACGTGTGCCTGTGTTGATCATGCAGCATTGGCGAGGGTTACACTTCCGTTTTTAGCAAGCATATTGGCAACTTTCTTTCCTGGCGTACTGGCGTACATCCGAAAACGAACCTCCGGCGTACACGCTGCACCTTCCTGACTATGGACACTATGCACCAGCAATGATTAAACATCGCAAACTGTTGCCATATTTATTTAAAAGCCTTTAGAATTTAAATCTACAAAATTGCTGAATTCTGACGCTGTGTGTGATTGTGACAGTACGACTAAATTCGGCAATGAGCATATTGTGAGACTAGGGTAAATGCGGTATGGTATGAGAATAAACACTGACACTTGAAATAAAACTTCATTTAAGGTTTATAATTCTGTCAAAGGTTGACAGTCATAACCTTGAAGGGATCTGTCTGATCTAGTAAATCAATTAGTTAAAACCTGAGGCCTGAGGGGTTTGGGCTCGTTTATCATTGTCTGAATAACATATTAAGTATTCATTGGCCAGGGAAGGATAATGACAAGACGTGTATCTAAGCGTAAGTATTAAAGATAGGTTCACAGGATACACTAGATAGAAGTTACAGGATCAAAGCACAGTATGTGCAGTAATTTTGGAGATAGAGTATAATGACACTGCGTGTTGGTTGAGTGCCAGAGCCTAGAGTTAACTGCATGACTGCAGCTGAAGCCCGTCTGCCTAAGACTGAGACATGCTACGACTGACTGGCACTACGCTCTCCGAGCTTATATATGCGGTGACCCGCGAATAGTGATGTCACAGAAGGTGATGTAATAGTTGCTACTCGCTGATGACATTACGGCCTGACTCATCCCCCCCTTCACTGTAGATATGTGCTTGCTGCATTAATATAAAGCAAAGCTAATATGTGGGTTAACACATCAGTGTCATGTGTACAAGATTCTTAACAATGATCGGAATTGTTAATTACAATGAGACTGAACATTAAACATCAGTGCTTAGATTAGGCATTAATGAATTTGGCATTAATTTCAAACCTAATTTTTAAGAAAAAGGCTCAGTTACTAGAATTTACATATGTCAACAGACATCATAGTAGTAACTTAATATTACATAGAAGTTCAATGCCAGTTTTCTGGCTTTATACGCTCAAAAATAAAGTTTGTCACTCGGCAAGAAGAAAATACATTTTCATTGATTTCTATTTTTAGAGAACCATGTAATAGCCTATTCTTAGGTTTACTCTGAGGTTTAGGTCAATTACTTTTTATTCTATGATGCCTGGTGCATATTTCTATATATGACATTCTATGCACAATTTTGTGATGACCGATGATGCACTAATTTTTCGATAAGTGAAATTTTTTTTAGCTGAGCGAGGTAAATGTAATCAATAATCTTGTTTTTAATCAATTTTTTTCTTAACTGGAGCCTTTGCTAACTGAGGTTCTACTGTAAATGCATTTTTGGGGGTGTTCTGAATAGCCCCGGGAGAGTGTCCTGAGTAGCCCCGGCCCCTGCCATGCAGAAATGGCTGCCATTTTTTTTTTGATTGAGGTATGTAAATTCTGCAAATAAAGTTTTCATGCTGACACTTGTCTGCCACTTTTTTCTAAGTGAAATTTTTTAATATGGCAAATATTTTTTTTACTACAGACCTTAGCAGAAGTAACTTTTCAAAATATAATTTTTCACCATTTTTTAGAAATTTTACAAAGCTAGTACATGTAGTATTTTTGAACTTCATTTATACTACATAGATAGGTAGGAAATATGTTGACGTTTATGTCAGTATATTTAGTTTTGCTACTAAAACAGTTTTACGCTGTGTCAGACTGTCCCGAGTTACCCCGCCCGTCCCGAGTAGCCCCAGTTGATGGTGTATTCACAGACTTGTTAAAAAGTCTCAAACCATTATATTGTTTCTACACAAACAGTTTATCACTATTTGGAAGAGCAAGGTCAACTATCAACTTTGACGCGTTTTTTGAGGTTCTCACTGAGTGATGTGGACTTTTGCTCTGAGGATCTTAACATTTTCCTACCAGACCTAGTGTTTTGCAGAAATCTGGTGCACAATAGTATGACGTCAGTCACGTCACTATTTCAACCATCTACGCATGCGTGGAACTAGACAAAGCTTAATATAAAGGAAAAAGTTAAGAAGTATTGGAATTACCCATGATATCGTAATATGGTGTGTTTACCATATGGCTGTAAAGTTAATAAATTTTGATAAATTTGTAATATTGGGGCCTGAGTGTGCAGTTTTATTAGTAATTAGAAATGAGATAAATTATTAAATGGGAATCTTACAGCTACAAAAAATAGCACAATGGCTGTTGTAGTTGCTTGAACAATAGATATTCCATGCCACGATGCCAGCCCTGGGCCTGAGCAGGATTGGAATTTTTCTACTTGTTTCTGAAATCTTGCAGCTCCAACATGACAAATTTTTAATACATTTGGAATCACGCTGCTTGATTGCGCACTTTTTTTATAATTAGATAGGAGATAATTCATCTGGCGGAAATCTTGCGGTTCCGTGAACTGGGGTAACTTAGACCACTTTTTTTTTAATGATGCCATTTTTTTACTAGATAAGTTAAACTTAAATTGAAACATGTAAAATACAGGTCTATACTCTAGCTTCACTCACCATAAATTGCTAGCTCCTGCCTCTCATAGTTTGATGTAATTTAAAAAAAATCGATGGTCTTTTTTACCCCAGCTCTGGGGGTATCTTAGACTGTGTGGTAAAATCAATTATATTTTTTGGTAAAATAACTCCAAATAACTCCGGGTTTTGGTGCATTGTAGTAGAACTCTTCTAGTTACATATGCAAATGACAAATTTGAGGAAAGTTTCATAGTTTGCAAATGGGGGGTCCCGCCCCCCAGGTGGTCTAAGTTCCCCCAAACGGGAGAACTCTGACCACCGAATGGCAGCCCTGACAGGGTTAACATAGACCGGCTTGGAAATTAAGTTAAATTACCATATATAAGACTCTGTAGAGTGTGAAACCTAAAGAAAAAACATTAATAGGTGTATCAAACATGAAATGTTATATATGGTAATTTTAAATTAATTTCCAAGCCGGTCTATGTTACCCCGTCAGGGCTGACATTAGGTGGTCTAAGTTCGCCCATTGGGGGATGGCGCCCCCCATTTGCAAACTATGAGACATTCCTAAAATTTGTTTATTGCGTATGTAACTAGAAGAGTTGTACTACAATGCATCAAAACCTGGAGTTATTTTGCCAAAAAATAAAAAAATTGGAGAGGGTACTCCGACAGGCTTTAAATAATAGCTTTTTTTCATGGGTCACATTTCTAATTTTTTAACTTATTAGATATGCAAACTTTTTAAGTCTTTCTATTGTGTTACGTAGCCTCAGTATTAGGCCTTTAAGAGTCTGGGGTAGCGGTCGCGGAACTCAGCATCGAGCCCGGGCCGCAGCCGCTTGTAAAATCCGCTGCTCGAGTTTCTGCCTCAGTCCAAAGTTGGCCATTCGTTGTCTGACTGCGCATTCTCCTCCACTCTTCACGCATACCGTCCACACTATCTCCATTTGTACTGATAAAAACTTCTTATTCATTTTGCGTCCATTATTGTGTAGAACTTGTAAAAATAAAACTTGCAATTACCGAACGATTTACTGCGAAGATTTACTACGAACGATTTACTGCGAATGCTCGAGCATAAATACCATAATTTCGTGTCAGCACGTCGAGGCATACATTTTCATTACTTTTTAAAATCTCTCGAGTTCCTCAGTTACCGCAAAATTTCTCATCTTCACTGCAGACAGCGGCTTATTCTTCACTAGTACATAAACCGTTTGCTGCCGATGGGAGAAACTCAGTGCACTGCGAACAGTATCCACTGAACAACGGGGGACTGAATGATTGAGGGAGTTGGAGGAAAAGGATGAATGTAGTGAGGAATTGGTGAATGAATTAATTGTTTAAATAATTGGGTCATGTATCGAGTGGGCGTAACATATACGGGACAGAGCTGGATGGTTTGTCAACTAGTGTATTATTCAACGCCCCAAAGCTAGGTAAAAAAATTTGAAGACAGACTTATTGTACACTTTTAATTTTACAACAGCTTTTATTTTACATTACAGTCTCATTGTCTTTCCTGAAACCTTTGTTATATGTCATTCCTAGTAATGATGTAGTCTGTTCATTAATATTATATATATTTTTTTTATGTTTGGAATACTTCGTCACTGTTCAAAAACAATGAACAGTCTGGGAACTGGTGAAGAAATAAAAGGCTAGAATAAGCGAACGCCTCCTCTTCCCTCCACGCGCATACTGATCCCCTCCCCTACCCGCTACAATTATAAACAAACAACGTTCAGTGGTTTCAGCCTCACAGCTGATGTGGGGGTTTGGGTGAAGGTACCCTCAAACCCTCAAATAGGTTCACACAATCATACCATGTCAACAGGTTAACAAACACGGATAAATCCAGTGCAAATATTGTCTCATCCCTGTAATAATAAATGCGATATATTCAGCCAATTTCAGCCAAGGGGGTAAATAAAACAGGAGTATTGAGGAATTTATCCCTTCTTTCAACCCCCTGGGGGCTCACCTCAACTCCCTCCTCGCCTCCACATTCATCAGTTGCCTTTTGTTTTCTTCGTCTCTCAGTCGGTGATCGTCGCCCCAACACAGGTTGCAAGAGATGCTCATGCTCTCAAGTATGGCTCTTTTGTGTACTGTACACAATACAAGTGGCATCGTCTTACCACATTGTCGCGCTGTGCTGTAAAAATTCTGCCAAGAGCTGTGCAAAAACAACCTCCAAATATTGCTTTATTACTGTTATAGGCTACTTCTGTCAATTTTAAAAATTTTTACAGGAATTAAATGGTATGCAAGTAAAGCAAATTAGGAAAGAAGAGTGCATGTTTACCTCGAAGGGAAGATTTATTGCCTGCGCCTGCAGGAATGTGTATCAACCAAAGGTCTGGTCGTGCTTTAATCTACGGAAGTTTCACCTACCTTTGGGCTTCTAAAGCATATATCTAATATTAGAATAATAATTCAGAAATGTTTGGGGTAGCGATCAGTGAAGAATAAATAGTTAAACCGCCGTATATAGAGAAAATGCTAGAAAAGTCACACGCTATAGGAACATCCGGGTGCATAATTTTATCCTCCCTGATAACAGTCGAAATAAAAAGTTTACATAATTTATCTTAATGACAGCGCATTGAAAATAATTAGCCAGGACAGCATTCCAAATTTCAGACTTGTATCTTATTTATGAGGGGAGTTCTTGCAGTTATAAATAGTTATAAAAGTCCGTAAGCGACTATCGCGGCTGAGCGTGTCCACAGGGCTCTTAATGCTCATTGACAGAATTTTTCTATGTCAAATAGTTTTTGAGTTTTGGGGGTTTTTGTTAAAAAAACTAAAAGTGGTCTAAGTTACCCCGGGAGTCTTAAGTTACCCCAGTTTACGGTTCCAGAAATTGCGGGAAAGCTCTAGTTTCGTCCCTAGTGGTAAAAGTTTTCCATGCTTGGGCCTGAGCAAATGCAGACTGCTGTCAGTGTCAGTTTACCTGTTTGACTGTTCTTATAAACCATTCCTAATCTCTTCTATATCAGGTCATGAAAAGTTCTATTTTTTTCTCAAATATCATGGCCTTAACATCATATAATTTCAGTAGGTAGGAGATCTTGTGGCTCTACTGTCTTGTATTTTTGTTTGATTGAAAAAATCAGTTTGCACTTTGTAAACATGTCATTTCATAAAATTTTCAATTTCTACCAAATTTTCAATTACTCTACCATTCCTGCCAATTATACTGCAGAACGTAATTATTGTAATGATAACAAGTCAACCTAAATGTTTTGTTGAAGATCGCACATAGTTGTGTCCTAGTCCACTTCTCTGAGTGGCTTGGTTATTGTATATCTTTGATAATTAATATAGTTTCAACCTGAAGGTTTGGGTTCTATTATTGTCTTGGCTATAGCAGGAGTGAAAGGCTGATCAATACAGAACAGTTTACTTGCTAATGGATAATACAATAGGCACTATAAAGATACAATCTAAGAGAGGGATAGATAGGGCCTGCTCGATAGAGAAGCTTATCGAGGGTCGAAGCGTAGGACTAAGGTGTGGACGCTTGGAGGTCTCTCCTACAACTGACTCGTCGGTAGCTTGAAGAGCTCTATCGGTCCACCCGCGTACTATCACAAGCTATGTATGACAAGACGTACGACATTTAAAGTGTCACTGAGGGTGACGTATGATAGATAATTAGTCACTGAAGGTGACTGTCAGGTAATACCTGACAGTTGCGGTCAGAGTGGTCAGACTGCATTACCACATTTTCAGCTTACAGTAAAGACAAATGTTATTGTTGGCATACAACTGTTTTAGGGTAAATATGGAGATTAGGGGAAACACCTGCATGGACTTTGTAAATAAAATTGTGGCTCATAAATGGCTTTTCATGGCCAAGATAAGGAATTCATGGCTTAAAGAAATGGAATCACAGCTAGCAAATCCATAAAGCCATGGCTCGAAAAATTCAGTTGAGGTTCGCCAAGTAGATATATTCCATGCCTAGTCTGTATAAAATATAAAACATACAAGTGCCTGCTCCCTGCAATTTTTTTAAATCATTCATAAAACTATATTTTCTAGCTGCAATTTTTGGAAAATTCTACTGAATATTCAATAATGACTATTATGCATAGTGAGGTAATTGTGTTGCAAATATTCAGTTCTTGGGTCCAAGGTATTGTCAGTAATATTGAAGATTTTTTACAAAACTTTCAAGATTCCTTGCCAAAAATATATGTAAATGGGTAACTAACAAGAATTGTGTTGGCAAGGTCTTCTGAAGGCATAGATTTTAATGCTGATGTACTGCCAAAGATCTTTAAATACTCACTCTTTACACTCTGGATTAGATCAGTAGAATTTCCTGCAACTGAGTGGCACAAAAACTATTTTGAAATTCTGAATCTGTCACTAATGAGAAAAGTGTAGAAAATATTTCATTTCCAAGTTGTGTGTATATTTTTAGAGCCATGACTTTATGGAATTTGTGACTGTGAGTTCTGATTTCATGCTGTGAACATATTTACTACAGCATTAAATTTAATGCTGGAACCATACGTATTCAAAAACATGTGTGTGTGCATGGCTGCAAGGTGCTAGGATACTATTGCACAGCCACCACTGTTGTTGCAGTAAATGGCTGCAGAAATAAGTATATATTGTCTAATATGCTACCGAATGTGCATTGTCATGTGGCAAGAGGATATGATTACAGCATTGCACAGCGGCAGCTACTGACAGCAGCAGGCATTGAATGTATGCATGGTTACTGTTACACTACATGTATTGCCTTGTGGTGAGACTCTTACCATATATATATACATCATTTGCATGTCACTGCACAGCCCATGTTCATGTTGGAACTATTTTTCATAAATAACTCATTTTTCTCATCATATTTTAGCTTCCTGTGCATGTTGGTTGTGCTGTCATTTAATACTGCCTAACAACCTGTATCAACAGTCAAAATATATGTTCCCAATTTAATATATACTAAATAACTGATATAATAAGGCAACAATTATTTTTTGGTGCTTTTATTAAGGCAATAATTAATTTTTTGTAATGAATTACTTTCTTTTGTTGCAGATAATCTCTTTGAGTGTTAATAAAAGAGTCAAAAGCCAAGGTGCTGCTGTAAAAGCAGTTGTGAGTAATAAAACCTATGTTGGGGTCTATTGAACAAAAGCTTGTAGTTGCTTCTAGATCATTCTCTGTGAACTTGCAGGATGCCAATGGCTTGGACTGGTCTCAAGATAACCGGCTGGCACTTGTAACTCCATCATCAGTGATAGTCTACGTAAGTAAATGGACAATATTGCTTTAAAACAGCATCTTAATTTTTTATGTTCACAAGAATGCATTCAATCTTGCTCATTATTGTGAGGAAACTTTGCAGACTTCTAATACTATATATTTAGGTATCTAATGCAAATGAGCTTATGAACCAAGTCCAGTGATCTCAATAACATAGTCAGGCAGAATTATATCTATCTCAGCTCCTATGTCTCATCATAGTGTCCATCTTGCTAGTAGTTCAATGTGTCTCTTAATATTGTATGAAATATCCCTTCAAACTGAGCTGAAAAAGTTAAGAAATACATCTGTTCCGAAAGAACTGTATTTAAATTCAAGTTATCCTCCAATGTTCTTGGTTTTAGTCACTGAGTGAAAATTAATCGATATAAATGGATCCTACCTCTGAGGTAGTCAGAGCTATTATGCATGCATATGAATGTAAGACAAAGCAATGATAGAAATTTATACACAGTGAGAGATCACTGAATATATAAGAACTGTACTAGTTGGGATGACTGCAATTGATTTCTACTATTCCAACTTGATTTGTATTTCTTGCTTTCAATTTTAAGTGTTGAAGCAATATGACCCTAGACTTGTGAAATTATCTCCTATAATACAATAATCCCTATGAGGGTTTCAATTTGCTTTGAATTTTCTTCATCCAATATTTTGGCTAATAACTTTATTGGTGTTTTCAGGGGTGATGCAAAATAGAGAAGAGTTGGAATAGCAGACCATCACTTGCCTACTCCTGCAATTATGTTGCGTGTGTGTGACCCGTCTCAATTTTATGGCTTGAGACGTCCCCAACTCTGCATCCTTCTGCTCAGCACTCTCATCTCCAGTGTTTTGAGTGATAACATCACAACAGAAGTATTTGGCACATACAATGAATTTAAGCCTGCTGCCTTTGGTGACTTCAACTCAGACAAGCATACAGACTTTTTTGTTATTGAGAACAGCCTGAATAAACAGGAATGTAATGTAAAAGTATTGCTGTCTTTTCTAAATCCACCTTTGCTGAGACCAGAGGGACCTAACTGCACATGTCCTGGCTCAAACGTCAAGTCAGTGGTGCCCGGAGATTATGATGGTGATGGTGCTATGGATATAATGATGCTCAGCTTGAGTAAAAATGGAAAATATGATGTCTACATTGCCTATGGGGATACTAAGAACCTCACATGTCCTACTGAAAAAGTTCTCACTGTTACTGGTCAGCCTTTACTGATGGACTACAATGGGGACATGATTGCCGATCTGTTTGGTGCGGATGAAAATGGTACTCGAACATTTTGGCTCTTTACGAGCTCCAGAGGTGCACCTCTTCGTGTGCCTATGCTGCCATCTCCTGAAAAGACTTCGCCACCTCTAAGAATTCCAAGCTCTCATGCTTTTGTGGACCTTAATGGTGATCTTGCAGCCGATTTGTTTGTCACAACCAATGAAACGTTTGAGATTTGGGAGAACACACTCACAGGTTTTAAGCTCAAGGAAATAATCCCTGTGCCTGTTTGGGCAAAAGTTGTTGGTCAGACAACCTTCATGGATGTGTCTCTTAATGGAATTGTGGAGCCACTCACTGTAATGTGTAGAAATACTGACTGCAGTGATGGACAAATCTACATCTGGAGTTATGCCAACAAGACTGAGACTAAGAAAAAATTCCTGCCCATAGAACTTAACCTTTCTGATGGACCTGATAACCCTCCTTGGCACTTCCCATGTAATGGCGACCCGCCCTACCCTTACACGGATGTCATCAACCTCCGCATCGCTGACATTGATTTAGACGGCTATCCTGACTTGCTGCTCACCTTGCTGGACTCCAAGAGCCATCCCCGGGTTTGTAGAGGGTGTAGGTGTTGAATTTTTTCTGAAATAAATATTTTGTATCTTATAACTTTCTTCTTAATTCTGAATCATATTGAAACTTGAAAATTTTACTCACTACTGCATTGTTATTATGCCCTGCTTTGTGGTTATTGTATTGTTGAAGCTCTGCTCTGTTTACAGGTGGTCATTGCCTCGAACCGCGCATGTGACGACACCTCCTGCAGCTCCCACAACCGCAAGTTTGTGCCACTGTGGGACCGCCTGACGTCCTACCCTGGCAGTGTACTGGGGACCTTCTTTGACGTCTACGAGGATGGCCGCATGGACATACTCCTGCTGCACCAGAAGCCTGACCATCCCAATGAATACGTCATGGCTGCTGTCAAAGACACGCAGGAGTATGACGCCATGTTTCTAAAGGTATATGGCTTCTTTCATATTATATGCAATGGTGATTATAGTAAATTTAAATTGCTTAATTGTTATTGGTTATTTTTAGCAGTCCGTTTCCCTTGTGCTGTTGTGGGAGCATAGTAAAATGTTTAAAATGTTTAAAAATTACTTTTTAAAGACAACACTTCTAAAGAATACAGTGTCTCCTATGTTACACATCTACAATGAATTTCTAATTTTATTTCCATATATTATTAAAAATTAATTTTTATTTTTTATATTAATACCCGGTATATCAAAAAAATTAAATTTTTAAAATTATTTATTCTGTCAATTGATTCATGCCTTGTCTTCAACTTTGCACGAGTGTGCAAAATTTTAGATTGATTGGACAGGTAGAAGTGTGTTGAATATTGATTATAAGATTTGTAGAAGAAAAAATAGGTAACTTTTTCAATTTTTCACATTAAAAAAAAAAATTTCAAAATTATATATTCTGTTAATTGGTTCATGCTTTGTCTTCAACTTTACGCAAGTGTGCAAAATTTTATATCAATTGGACAGGCAGAAGTGTGTTAAATATTGATTATAAGTTTTGTAGCAGACAGACAAACAAACAGACAAGAAGTGAAGTTAAAGAGAAGTGTTGTAAGAAGTTGATGATTCAACTCTGATTGTTCACATTTTCTACTATCCATTAGCCTAGGTCAATTGTAAGGCTTAATTTCTCCTAAGTGCGAGCCTTCCCGTGTTAGTCTTTGTCTGCATATTAGATCCTACACATTGAACAACCACCTGACATTGTTATGCATTTCAGGTGCTGGTGCCCAGCGGCGTCTGCTACAGTGAGTGTGTCAACCAAGTCGTCCCTTACGGCACCAATCCCGCCGGCCCTTCTTTCCGCTACGCCATCACCACAGCCGACGACTCCCTACAGGAGGCTGCCGCCACTCAGCTTAGCCAGTCTGCACACATGGCGCTGCAGCTCCCGTACACGCTGTTTGGTCTTGGCCGTAACTGGAATTTCGTAGAAGTGCTACAGGTTGGCATTGCTCTCAAAGAGGGATCTCCTCGCAAGTACACTTTCTACTCTAACCAATCGAGTATAAGTGGTGCTCGTGATCTAGATGAACGTGATGTCAAGTCGAGGGCGCTGTGGCTAACTGAGGATTGGCAAAAGTTGGAATTTCCTTCTGCCCGCAACTTCACACAAATTATTCCCAACTCGCAAGTGATCGTGATCCCGTATCCCCTAGACCGGCCTGACCGATGGGTAAACAAATTATACATGACGCCCAGCAAGGCACTGACTCTGACTGCTGCTGCCTTGGTGTCTGTCTGCCTCCTTGTAGCGCTCGTCATTGCAATCCTTCACTACAGAGAAAAGCAGGAAGACCGTCGCGAGAAACTCCAACAAGCCCAAGAATTCCATTTTGATGCCATGTAATTTGGAGTTACGTTCACCCTCAGCCATTTTTGTTAATCATTGAATTAACAATTAAATTTTTAGTTTCATTTATGAGCTTTTTGAAAGATTTTGTTCATCTTGGAAACCATGGACTATTTGGTGGTGCATTTTATTGTTTCAGATATAAAAAATAACATCTTAATGGCTATAACGTTATAGTTAAAATTTCACCAATTTCCCGAGTCTTTGCTCTCCTCCACGCCTTCAAGTTGAGTACCGTAAGAAAAATCCAAATTTCGGACTAAAAGACGCATAGACATTCTAAAGCAAAGATTCTTAGTATCTTAGATATTCTCTGCCGTGTGATCGTGACCCGTTCAACTGTTACTCTTGTGGAAGTTAAATTGATAACTTGTGCACAGCGGCAGTTTCTTTCTATGTAAATACCTATTTCACATGTGTACACATTCTAAAATGTGGTGTAGATTATTAAATGTTCTAGCAACGCTGCATTCATTTATTATTCTTCACTTCATACCTATTGAAGCTGTTATAGCTTTATACTCATACAAAAGTGTCAAGTTGCAGCGGGAATCTGTGAAATTCATCCATTCTGTGGATAAGTTGAGTCAACTAGTGCCTGCAACAGAGTGGCGTGTACTTACTAATGCGAGAACATTTTAAAAAGATAATGTATATATATTTAATGGTACCCACCTATTGTAACTTCTCTTCGGGCGGAAATGTGTTCACACTCATAATTATGATCTGATCAATCTTTGTTGCGCTTCATCATACATGGATTTGAAAATGAAATTGCTTTTGAAAGTGTTTAAAGATCAATGTTTGCACGAGACTGTCTTAAGAAAATTTTTTATTGGATTGTAAAGTTCAGAAGTGATGATTATTGAAGATAATTTTAGCTGTTAGTTCAGTGGTGGCGGATTGGCCTCAAATTCTGCTGGCACGTTTGTGGACAATCTTTAATTCTTCTTTCTAGTCGACTAATTTAAGCTATCTAATTAATATTTTTCTACAACGTATGTTGTCTATGATAAAGGACCCTCATTTTCTATAGTTTTATTTACTTATTTTGTCGAAATACCGATCGAGATGATTATGATCCATCCCGCAATGAGTGAAATTTACTTTTTTACGGTGAACTTTTTGATATGTTTATATGCCTGTATGTGCGATTTATGACCGTAGAAGTCATTGATTTACATTTTCGAGTTCGAACAATTCTTCAAATGACGTTGGTATATCAAAATGCAAGTTTAAGGAATCAATTGTATTTTATAAACATTTTGAATGCAACAACATTACGGTACTTTGAATTTACAGAAGGTATTGAATAATGTAATTTTGATGGAAATAAGTAGTACATGATACACGTAAATGGGAATTTGTACATAAAATACAGGTACATGAAATTAGTTCATGATACACGTACATGGGAAATTTTGAACCAGAAAATAACTTTTGACCCAATCTCAAAGTACAGAAAATCTGGGCGTTATAAGATAGTTAATTATATCAACCAACGTTATTTGAGGAGTTGTTCGAGCCTGAAAATTTTAATCAATGGATTCTCTGGTCATCAATTGCACGTGTTTAAACAAGCTAATTCTGCCATCGAATACTAATTTATATATAAATATAAATAACCTATTTGCAATTTTTCAGCAAATACGAATCCTTTCAGTTACTATAAACATATCCAAACTTATGTAATTCACGTCGATTTCTGATCAATCCCTTAGGACATGTGAAATTTGTATTATGATTTTATTCGGAGTTACGAAAGACATCGAATTTCATTAGCTATTATTTTTTTGTGGCCTCCCATATATTTTATATAGTTCCTCAAATCTGTCTTATATGTTTGTGTTGCCTATATTGATATTATGTATAAGCTGTTTGCACGTCGCTTGTAATGAAAGAGAAAGCTGTTACTTTTCTCTTTACACCGCGTTTTCTAACTCCGAATTAGCACCAATATCTACATTGTTATTTAGACCTTCATCCGTGTTTCACAGCCAACAATCTAAACATGATAGCTCGTTAATGCTTATCAATGCTAGGAAAAGTCTTGTATCTTGTATTAGTACATCAAGTGTTATCAACATTGAGTTTTAATATCCTTTTTTTTTCTTGTTGAGCTTCTTATAGAGGTTTCTTCTAGGTTGTAGTTTGTTAGATGACATGTGTTTGACTGTGTATCTAAGCTTATTTTTTTGTCTTATGGGTCTAAAGAAGTCAGTACGCCTGGTTATGTAATTATATTTAAAATTAAGGTTTTCTATTTATTTATTTTTCAATTTCGTGCGTAATTGGTATGCAGACTATTTGGAGCAAGAAAAAAATCGGCATTCGACTTCACACTGAAACCATTCTTTTGCTATTGCTTTTTATATTAGGCATCATTTTCATTTCTTTTGACATTTTGTACATCTTCGATTGACCACTTCCTGAATGTGTGCAAAAATGCCTTTATCTTTTTACTTCATTTCGCTAACTGGCACGCGTTCCTACTTTTAACTTTCATCTTGTGCTCATAGTCATATGCTAACGTCATATCATAATGTCTAATGATAACGTCTATTCTATGTCTTGCCATTCATCACTTATGTATCTAATGTCTATTCTATGTCTTGCCATTCATCACTAATGTATCTAATGTCTATTCTATGTCATGCCATTCATCACTTATGTATCTAATGTCTATTCTATGCCTTGTCATTCATCACTTATGTATCTAATGTCTATTCTATGTCTTGCCATTCATCACTTATAAAAATCTAGAAAAAACCAAGCTCGAAAAAACCCAGATATACCAAAAGAAACCTAGCCATGTATCCTTCTTGTACGTACAGGACGTTGAGACGAACTTCAGTGATGCCACCAGCCGATGCTTGCCGCTGCCACAAATCAACCTCGCCTCACCTCATCAGCCAAACCCACACTACAGCTCTGGTCAGTCTTGTTGTTATTGTCACCTATTGTTCTACAAGCTTGATTATATCTAGCATATATGTTCCTTATAAAATTATTAAGAAATTATCATAATCCTCGCGTCATCCAATCAGCCTAACCCGCACTACAGTTCTGGTCAATCCTGCTTATATTATAGTAACTCATTGTTCTACAAACTTGATTATTTCTAGCATTTATGTTCCTTATAAAATCATAAGGAAATTATCATAATAGTTGTCACCGGTACGTAACTGAATACCGGTACATATTAATTGAAATCAAGTTATTTAAATTTTTCGAATAATAATTTCGTCATCGCGATTTCCATCAACCAACTTAATTACTTATTGTTACGGCAGAGGAAATTTATTTAAATCTGACTTTTATAAAGAAGTTAACAGCTTTTACGCCACTCTCACTTCGTGCGCCGGCACTCGAGATTATGAGACTTATGATGATGCCATTTTTGTATACAAAAGCTCCCCACTGATACCGACTGTGAGATAGAATTTCCTTCAATTGAAATGAAATGAAGTCATTTAACTGGGGCTCTTTGAGTAATCTTTATGTGATCAACGTTATTTTCATCCCATACTTAAAAGGGGGTACACGTTTTTGTAAATGATGGACCCAATATAATGAATTCATATTTATTTATGTATCGATTCAAATGAATAATAAATAGTACCAACTGAAAGTGAAAGATTCAATTTTTTACATATTCATAAATGTTCAATATGGCCCTGTTGTGCTCCGCGACAAACATCTAATCGGTAGAGATTATATGACCCTAAAGATTACATGTCTATAAGCTGATTACGTTGACGTCTTTGTTCACTCCGCGGCAAAGATCTAATCGGTACAGATTATATGACCCAGAAATTATATATAATCGGATTATATTGACGTCTTTGTTCATCAGGTTTGGAAACAGCGTCATTCTCAAGCGAGCCCCGACTTTCTGAAGCCGTGCGCCAGAAACTCTTGCCTCTTGTTCTGTCCGCGCCGCTGTCGGCGGCCTCGCGCTCGCTGTTGTCCTCACAAAACCTCCCGCCAGGATTTGATATCGTCTACACCGGCTTCAGGCACGCCATCTGGTCCCCCCTGGGAGCTGGGGGACTGCAAAGGTGCGATGTGAATATATTACTGAAGCATGTTAGTGCTGCAAGTTTCCTAAAATAATTATAAACAAATAAGCACTATTACTCCAAGTTTTCTACGAAATAAATAAGTAAATGAGCGCTATTTAATATTTTTTACTCGCATTACAATTTTTATTGCATTCTGTTTTACTAAGAATCTAATTCATCTAATTCAATAATTAAAAGACGTAGTTTACAGTTGATAATGTTGGTGCGTTCCTTAGGTTACGATTCGTGTTTACAACGAAAACTTGACTATACATACGAACCATTGCAGATGTGTGCTCGCCATGACAACAGCTGATCATCGGCTCCTGCTAGTCTGTGGTAAAGGAAGAAGTCTTCGGCCATCATTGTCCCTTGGCCGACGATGGGCCAACTATCTTGAGGCTCATAACTGGCCGCTCTCATGCACTTCTTCTAAGAAATGTGAACCAGAATCTTCATCTAATGAGCGGATAAGCCAAAGAAATGTTGTTCATTCCAACAAGGATGTGTGCTTGGATCCCCCTGTACACCAGCCGGCCAACAGGAATTCAAACTCTGGTCAACATACTGGACTCGAGTCTACCAATGACCAGTCTTCACAAGCAAGAGATGATGTTTCTATTCCTGCTGGGCAAGTACAGACACCACAAGGAAACAAGCGTGTCAAAAACAATGATGTAAGTGCGACCACGACGCCTGTCAGCAGCCGCAAGATGAAAACTGGAATTAAACGCGAGTTTGTTGACTACAGAGAAGCTCAGCAGATCAGAGAAATAGAAGTTCATGTGGACCGTCTCTCGCAGCTGGCTATTAAAAGTTCGTTGCTAATATATAATCGTAATCTTTATGTTTTGTTACTTGTTAAAAATTTTTTGTTGGGGATTTTTAATCTTTATGTTTTGTTACTTGTTAAAAATTTTTTGTTGGGGATTTTTTCTATTTTTCGGCTGGCTATCCTAAGTTTGATATAAATGTGTGTAATTTTAATCTGCTTAACATATAACAGCAAATTTTGTAGCAGACGCTTTTTCGATTGCTTTTTGTTATCTGATAGAATTCCTCAAACTCTTTCTTTATTCATTTCCTTCTTTAGACCAACTTACACCAGCCAAGCATTCTCTGTAAAAAAACGTTTTCTTAACGTTCGAAAAAACAAGATTGCAGTTCATGCAAACACCAGCTTGCGTCAAACGGAGTTCGCAAGCTGTTAACTAACAGCAGAAGCACTGGGAGCAGTAGAAATGCTTATAGGTTTCAGCGTTTGTTGCGCCTGCTGTGTGAATGACATATTAGGGAATAATTTAGGTTGGTTGTTATTATTAATTATTGTTACAATTATGGTATTCATTCATTCTGACGCGTATTTGTTGTACTATTTATTTTATTATTTGTAAAACGCTTACATATAAACTTTATGGTGTGCTCAAAAGTTGGTGGTTGAATTTTTTTATTACTCATGAAACTAATTTACCAATTGTTTAGAGTTATAATGTTTTAATTTAGCTGCGCATATCGCTACTCAGTTAATAGATTGCGTGCTTAGTCTGAGCTGAAAAACTATGCATTTATTCCAACTTATCATCAATGGAAGCAATATTGTAATAAACTCTCTCCTGCAGCTATACATTGGTGCCCCACGGTGATGGAGTGCCCCGAGACCGGAGTGTGGACCAGCGAGCTGTTGCACGTGACGCTGTCGGGGCACGCTGTGCTGTGGCGCATCACGGCGGCGTCTCATCACACGCCTCAGGCCGCACCCAGCGACCTTGACGACGACAGACGCGCCCGTCGCTGCAGCAAGAAAAGTCCTAGGAAGCAAGAGCAAGAAGACGATACCTCGAATTATTTAGGTATGTGTTTGATGCTGCAACCGAGACTGTAGAGATTACGTGTAATACAGAAACATTTAGACCTTCCTTCAAATTGTGCATTTCGGCTGGTGTTTCAATATTTTTGTATGTGGGTTTATATCGGTGTTCGATGCTGCGACCAAGATTGTAGAAACTGATCAGATTTTTTACTGAAATCTCGAAATTGTGCATTTTGCTTCGTTTGAAATTTTACCATACTTGTTATTTGATACGTTAATTACCTTTTACCCGCAACTAGAATTATGTTTTCTTCATTTTAGATGCACAAGTGATTGGGACCTTTGACCTAAAGTGTCCTGGAGCTTCGTGTGTCAAGTGGATTAATCTGCCAGACCAAGCAGGTGGGTTGTTCACTTTTTAATTGGCTATCAGAGCATAACCAACTTGTTCTGCTTATACGACAACCTCCTGATTAGTCTGACCGTGGAACATATGGCAAATTCTCGATTTTGACACCCTCCCCTGTAACACTTATATATTGTTTCCCGACCTCGTTTGTCAATCTTTTTACTCCTCGATGTACTAAGTAATAATGTGCATTAGTAAGCAACTCTTCTCATTGGTATCTTCAGTTCTATCAATTGAATTTATCAGTTTGGAATGGGAAACTCAACAATAATTGTTACTAAATTTTTATGAATTTTTGCCCACTTCATTTCCTCTAATGTATGTTGCTTAGTGTTGCCCCATGGCTCATTGATTACAATGATTTATTTCTCCATACGTGTTGCAGAATTTCTCTTTGTCGGGGACTGTCAGGGACCCTTGAAAGTATTCCGCATCGAACGAGACTCCAATGGAAATATAGACATTTTTTTGTTGAGAGAGATTTTCGGGAGAGACAAGTAAGCTTTGCCACATTCTGGTTATTGAGATAGTATTCATATTGTAATATTCAAAATTATTTTCTGCTTTTCTATTTAATTTTACTATGTACCGGTACTGATTTTCTGCTTGAAATGATTGATCGATTTCATCCCATTAATGAATTTATCACGAGCCACTGCTAACCACCTCAGCTCTCGACACTCCTCAATGGCTTGGTGTCTTGGCCGGCTTTTGAATTGAGAATCAGATTTTCACTCTAAAATTTGAGCATTTTTCCTGAATTACTGGCAAATAAGATCGCTTTTAGTCCTGTTGTTATATCTAACACTTCTTTACAGGTTAACAGTAACAAATGTCGAGCTTGTCGATGTCATTACTTCTGGATGTGATCCTGATTCGGAGAGGATGGTTGGTGAACTCGAAATTGCAAAGCAAAATAAGACAATTTCTCCATCAAAAGTCCCCTGCAAGGAAAACCGCGCGCCTGATGACGTCGGGAGAGATGATGGAGTATTGACGAGCGCAGTCTCCCCTCCTGCGAGCAACCAAGAGACTTGTGACGGGAGCTCGATAGACAGGGAGCGGACTTCGCTAGACAGAGACGCAATTACGCTAGACAGGGAGCGGACTTCGCTAGACAGAGACGCAGTTACGCTAGACAGGGAGCGGACTTCGCTGGACAGGGACGATGTTACCCTAGATAGAGAGCGGACAACGCAGAGCAGAGACGATAGTTCGCCAGTTGAGGACAGGAGTTCATTGGACATGCAGAGCACCCAAATTTTGCTGGCGGTGTCACGGAACATGGTTCTGAGCGTCGTCCTAGTGCAGCTCTACAGGCACCACTGCAAGGTGTTGGCCACTGCACAAGCTCATGTGGCAAGGATGAACATCACAAGTGAGTTACATGCGTGGCCTTTATATGCTCAAGTGGACAAGATAAAAGGAATAGAAGGATAGTACGATGATATTAATAGATGCTTTAATTCAAGATAAGTGACTGAATATAAGTAATAAATATAAATAAATAAATATTATGCTATGTTTAAATTATACTACTCGTTTCTACGAGATATTCGAAAATATATCTTCCTAGAATTGTAAAATGTCAAGAGAGCAGAATACTTACCTGGCTGAATTTTCAGGAACTAGGTAGGTAACCTACAAAAATTCATTGAGAAGCCTGCCTAGAAATTATTTCATCACATCATCTTAAAATTTGGGAATAATTTTAGGGCTACACCTACATACTCGTAAGTCGTAAATTCTTAAATATGCAGGGGTCAGAACTGGTAAAGTTCCAGAATTTCTCGGATACAAGACACGCAGTTGTAAAAACGTCTTCCTAGCACAGTTGAGAACTAGGTTATAAACTATAGAAGTGTCATAGAGTAAAATATCTTGAAAGACAGGATCATGCAGCCTAAATAATTCAAGATTACGTGAAAAATCCAAGTTTCTAAGTCTATTTTAAAAATGATATCAAATAGTGCGCCTGGAGTTTGCGGGAGAAGAAGTAGCCCGAATTTAAAATCGGATGTTCCTAAAATATAGATAAAATCCTTGAAATACTCAGTTGAAGATTTGCATTTCTTAGTATTCAACGCTAGCTCTTTGTTTCAAACTTTATCCCATCTATTTTTCTCTTGATATTACCAATTTTTTAATTTGGATTCCATTTTAAAGTGGGCGGCTAAGTTTTTGAAGAATTATAAAAATATAAGGTAGACTAGAGTGAGAATTCGTGTTTAGGTTAAAGTAGTGCCAGAAAGACTGGCAAGCGTTTTACTTTTCTGGTGGACTTTGGAACAATGATGTGTCCTCCGACCGAATGAGTCTGTATTTGGAATATTTATTCAAGGATGTTTAAATCTATAGGCAACGTTTCTCATAGGTAGTTTTATGATCTCTATCAAGCTATAAATATTGTTTGCTGACAGGTATGTGTCTGTATTTGGAATATCTATTTAAGGGTGTTCAAATGTATAGGTAACGTTTCAATAACGTAGTTATATGATCTGAATCAAGCTATAAATATTATTTGCTGGCAGGTATGTGTCTATTTGGAATTTTTATTCTGGGGTGTGTAAATGTATAGGCAACGTTTCAATTACGTAGTTATGTGATCTCTATTCAACCTATAAAGATTTTTTGCTCACAGGTATTCGCTGTCCCGACCCGGGGCACGTTTATTGCAGTACAATGGATGGTCGGGTGCTGGAGATGTCGATCCTGCATCAGCAATCATGCAGTGAAAGTACGACCTTATTGAACGACCTGTCTCACCAGAGAAACTCTTCGAAGAGGAAACGAAAATCCAGTCAGTCAACTGATGTGGCTGAACCAGAACCTGATTCGCCCGCTCACAACGTGATACCAGCCAACATAATTCCTTCTAAAGCGCTGTATGATGACGGATCTAAAGAAACTGTGATGATAGCGAGAGCTGTAAAGCTCCATGATCGTGTTGAATACTCAGAAGTTATCTCAGTACGCGATCGAAGCGGTGCAGAATCTCGGCTAACGTGCGACTGTACAAAGTATCACGAGTCAAACTCATCCTTGTCTTTGAGGCGTAAGGTTCTGAAAGATTTCACAAGTGATGGAGCTTCCATTCTCGCCATGGTGACATCGCCCAATTCGGTCTTTTATGCGACTGTTGAATCGTGAGTTAATGTTTGCTCTGTTTGTGGAGGAATATGTACAGGCAATTTTTAGAGTAGTTTGAAAGTTGATCGTTCGGTTATCTATGTTGACAGCCTCAGCTTCCCTTGTACATACTAGACTGGCTGTATAATTGAAGATTAGAGGCCCGCTTGCTTGGAAGTCGATAGCACATAAGGCTTCGTATTATTAAAACATTGCATCGAAATTGATGAGAACATTGACATTTGAAATGTCTTTTAATTTTATCTTGATGGCATTGTTCAATAGCTTAACTCACTTGTTTTGTGTATGGGGTCTTCGTTATCTTAACAAAGCCTTACATCTAGGGTCATAAGATAAGATTTTTATTGTTGCAGTTATCAAAAAGTAGTAACATTCGCAACTTTTCCGTAATATGCGGGTGAAAAAAAGAATGGGTTTTTATAAAATGTAATTAATGTATCGTATTAAATATATAATATAAATATAATATAAAGATAATACGAGTATAATATAAATGCGTGTATATTGTTGCTTGTCAGGTTACGAGTGCCGTACGACCACCTCGTGATGAGAGAGTGTAGCCACCTGATCATCAGTCTAGTGTGTAGCAGTGACACCCTGCAGCAGCACTGCTGCCTGCCGGCACTGCGCCTGCCGCTGCACATGCAGCACGACGTGCTCGCCGCAGCAAGGTGACTGCAATTTGCCCTGCATCTTATGCATTTAGATGACAATGATGAAACAGTTTTGAATTCACTCTTAATTCTTTTCAGATATTCTTTTTCTTTTGGAAAATATTAGTAAATTTAACCTGATTTCTCAATATTTCTGGTATTTACTTCAAAACGTACGATCACAGAGTGAACTTTATATAATACAAATGAAAGAAAGTGAAGTTGATGTAGTGTATAATTTGCATGCATTGATTTGTAGTGATCCATTAGTTATTATCTAGTTGATGGATCACCACCGTGTATTGTATGAATGGAAATAATGATCCATTTCTTATCGACCCCTCATAATGTGCCCAGGATCCTGGCGTTGGAAGGCATTGTTCTTGACGTATCATCGCTACTAAAGTTCATACCTGGCGGGGCACCGAGCGATGATGTCAAGACGCCGCCCTGCGACGTACAGGAGGGAGGCGCCCTGCGTGGCCGACAGCTGCTGCTGTGGCTGGCAAAGCTCTACGCTAAACTCAACGTCAAATTCAACATACAGCATCCTGTCATCCAGTCCTGGGTGCGAGTGAACATAATGTATCAATTACCTAATACATAAGTGAGCCTTAATATCTATTTAAAATACCTGCACATAATATATCACTGATCTCTAAGACATAAGTGAGCCTTAATATCTATTTAAAAAACCTGCAACCTTATTTAAACTCATCACGATTCATTTCCTCAGGTCTGTATTGAAAAGTCAGCGCAAGAAGCCGTACAGATGCCGTGGCTGGAGCAATTAAAATACATGCAGCCTTATTTAAACTCATAACGAATAATTTCGTCAGGTCTGCATGAAAAGTCGGCGCAAGAGGCCGTACGGATGCCGTGGCTGTAGCAATTAAAATACTCGCAACCTTATTTAAACTCATAACGAATAATTTCCTCAGGTCTGTATTGAAAAGTCAGCGCAAGAAGCCGTACAGATGCCGTGGCTGGAGCAGGTGGTGGAAGTGTACCACAGTAACCCCGCCTGGCATCAGGATGACGTGGACGTGCTGGTGAAGACGTCACTGTCACTTATGTGTGACACCATCATCAGCAAAGGGCCCAGCGAGGTTTCCAATAGAGCTATGGTAACTCACTGATCTCTGTTGTCACTATAATTCAATAGCTTCATTCTCTATGCACAATACCGTTAGTGTGTATTAGCTTTCGTGAAATTAATTGCTCATATTCAATTTGATAGATTATCGAAGCCATTTATCACAGGTCATGATGTTAATACCCATGAGAAAATTTCTAGAGATAATCTCGACTGAAATCTGCAGCTCCCGTATTATTGTTATTGATGGTCATGAAGGCTATAAAGATGGCTAGCTTTCTGTGACCTACCGATCGCCAGGATGATATTGAAGATACCCTGAAAAACCAAAACTGCCACACATCGTAGATGTCATCACATGAGCTGTAATGGCTGTTGATGAAATCTCAACTGTTATTAATTCCACAAAATAAATGAGCTGCCACTGAGGTTGGACGGAGGCGTTCAGATGCATTAAAGTCGTTGATGCCATTACTCCTGTGTGTTGCTGGAGCTAGTGCTAAGGCTGGATGGAAGCCTTCAGTTGCTATAAGGTCTCAGATGCCATCACTCTTGTGTTTTACAGGAGCTGCTGCTGAAGCTGGACGGTGGCTTGCGTCTTCAATGCGCCGTCGGGCGATGTCAGCTGCAGGTGCCCCTGGAAGGGCTGGAGGTGGCCCGCTGTGCCGACGGTATTTTTATAATTTTGTATTTGCATATAATCATACAGTTGCATTCATGTTTGTTGGGTTAGGGAAACTTTTCGAAGTCACTACCTAATTATTGCCAATGCCGCTTTGCCTTCAACTTCCTCAGTATCCCACAATTCATCTACATATAATTTGTGTGTAACGTTTTGGCGTCAGGGGTTTAGGATATTGTTAAAAAGTCAAAAAGCCAAAATTTAAAGAAATTTATTGGGCAAAATTTTAGTAAGTTCTTCCAATGAGCGTGTAAATTATTTGTTTGTTCCTTTCATAGCTGTTTTCTTATACATTTCGTTGAGCAACGCTTGCGATGAGACTGTATGCGGATTAATAATGCAGATCACGTGTTGCCGCGGTGCTGTGTGACGCTGCTGCCAGTGCTGCGGCCTGAGACGTGTCAGCTCTGCAACTCCGTGCTGCACAGGGAGCCTGCTGACAGTGAGTGTTACATTTGCTGACAGTGCGTGTTCCGTTTGCTGACAGTGCGTGTTGCGTTTGCTGACCGCGTGTTTTCCGTGTGTTGACAGCGAGTGTTAGATTTGCTGACTGTGTGTGTTGCGTTTGCTGACCGGTGTATGTTCCGCTTGTTGACAGCGAGTGTTACGTTTGCTGACAGAGTGACAGTGCGTTATACGTTTACTGACAGTGTGAGCTCAGCCTGCTGACAATGCGTTTTTGGCTCTACAGTTGCTGGGTTCATGAGATGCTTTACGTTATGACTTGTAATTTAAAATTGCTTTATTTCTGATCCGTGCGTAGAATTTGTGTTCATTATACAGTAATTCACCTGTGTATTCCAGTGTTGTGTGGGCGGGAAGCACTGTGTCCCTTGTGTGGAGGAATAATGGAGAGCACCACCGTCAGGCGTGCCTCCTCCACGGCTCGGGTGGCCGCCCAAGGCGCTGCGATGCTACCGAAGGTCCCCATAGTCGTGCTCAATACCCGCAGCAGGAAGGGCAAGACTGGATCGTCTGCAGACAAAATTTAAATTTTAGTGCTGATGGTGAATTTATAAAGGGCGACATTACTTCTAGCATTTCATTAAACTTTTCTCATCTGTTCCTTCCCATTCCAATGAAAAAATATAAAGTAGAATCCTGATGGCAAAGTAGGGCATACGTCGTACCAATAATAATTATCATGGGTTTTTCCCTGAAATCTGCCTGGCAACGCCGGGACGCTGGTCAAATATTTATTACTTAACATCCAGCTGGCATGTTCATCCTTGAAATACTTCAGAACCACGAAACCTTTATTTCTGTGGATCAAAACGGGAACCTCATTAAATGGCGTTATTGCTAGCTAAAGGCACCTAGCGTAAGGAGTTTGAATTTTTATTATAGGTTTTGAGTTCCGTCAATAATTTCGATCGATCGCTTCCCTAGATTCCGGTTGACGTGGCTAATACGATTCTTATAAGCGCCCTGAAATCTGGTCCATGTAGCCCTTGACTGGACAGGGATATTTTGGTGCCGCACAATAGAAACAAATGACGCACACAAAGCAAAATGATTAAATGAACAAACTCTTCTTATAATAATAGTAATTAACGGACAACCAGAAACGATACATGCAATGAGAAAGTCGATATGTTTCAGATAATAGCACCAGTATATTTATATTTTGATGTGGAGGTAGGTATGGGATACAAATTTTCAAGCATTTGTTCATGATCAGACATCAATAATATTTCCATTTTATCCCTAACTTTACATGTCCTACATGAGTCGGTAGAGATCACTGAAGGTGTTGTTGTAATTGCCAATCCTGGCAGTGGCGACTAGGGAGAGACAGTGATAGGTCAGTTTTTCTGGGCACACTGTACCACTGGTAGTTCTACGACCATCACTAGCTCGCCGACCCGCCAGAGATTTGCCTGCAGGCTTGCTGGAAATTACGTACAAGTCGGAATTGTTTGTGCCACGTTTTGTTGAAATTGAATTATGCAGTTCCGTTTTAAGCTGGCAGTGTAGCTCTGAGCATACTTTATTTCACATATCAATCTAAAATATTTTTCGGTAAATTATTGATTCTCTAAGTATTTCAGTCGGTAAAAGTTTTTTCCGAATTTTATGGCGCATATATTCATGTGATTTTCAACATTTTTTAAAAATTCCCATTTAATTGAGTTATACAAATCTGTTGAACGTTTATATTGAAATATCCAAATGATGAGGTTTAGGGTAATTTTAAAAGCGGTTGCAGATTTTCAATTACACATCATCAAGAAAACGTAAACAAAACTCTCCTCCAGAGTCTAACAATCCAATCGAGTTGAAACAAATAAAATCGACGCTATTCATTAGACAGTTATCTATCAATATTTTTGTACCTTTTGCGTCAACATATATTTTGTAAGTTCATTCAGTTATAAAAATAAATTTAAAGTTTGTTTAATCCTATATAATCTAACATAAATGAAATAAAAATGCCGGCCATGAAGAAATGGGCTCACTCACTGCCTTTGCCGATTCTTGTACAGGTGTTCTTTTTGTGATTTGTTGAGACTTTTACAGGAGATTTTAAGCTGGATTAAATTAATTACAGTTGAATTTTTGAACAGTCCTAGAAGCTGGTACCTAACTATATTATATATATATATTTAAATCTAATGTCTCCAAAGTCCGAAGTTACATAGGGTAAACGCGGTATATTCCGACCAGGCATGGAATATATCTACTTGGCGAGCCGCGACTGAATTTTTTGAGCCGTGGTTCTATGGATTATGAAATGACATGTTTGCAAAGTGCAAACCGCAATTTTTTAATCAAACAAAAATTTATGACATTCGAGCCGCGAGATTTCATACCTACTGAAATTATATGATATTAGAACCGCGATATTTCAGACAAAAATAGGACTTTTCCAGACTAGATTCCGACATCGTAGGTAATTCCGTCACGTGTCACCTCTCCAGCTTTTCCTTTATATTAAGCTTTGTTTTAGTTCTATGCATTTGTTGATGGTTGAAATGGTGACGTCATACATTTGCCTGTCAAAATATTGCCAAAACACTAGGTCTTGGCCATCTAGTGGGAAAATATTGAGATCCAAAGAGAGACAATGCATGCCACCTGGTGAGATCATCGAAAAATGTGTCAAATTTGACAGTTGACCTTGCTCTACCAAATAGTGAATAACTGTTTTTATAGGAAGAATATTATGGTTTGAGACTTTTGAATACGTCTGTGAATATATTAGGAATCCTTTAAGTATACTTGTATTCGCCGATTTCAAGTTAATTAATAGATGATTAAGTTGAGAAATGGATTTAGACACATGAAAACTAATTCCGACACAACTTGAATTGGATACACAGTCACACACAGATCGTTCCAAGCTTTGTACAAAAATTGAAATTTGCTTAATTAAAAGCCTAATAGCTGTTAATTAAAACGTGATTAAGTAGTGTTCAATATTCGTTAGTGTTCTAATTCAAAGCCATGACTGCCGTGTTGTATCCCAATACAGCTCACACAGCAAACGGAATTCAAACACGTGGATGTCGGCATTACGTATCCGTTAAATTTGAAGCGCTGACGCAATACGACTCACCATGGTGCCAATCCATAGGTTATTCAAAAGAACCTCGTTCTTATGTCATTTTGAACCGATCAACGCTTCTTTACGGACCGATCGTAAAACACACCTTCACCGGCAAAAGCTTTCACACTTCTGAAGAAAGGTGAGCTGACAGCTACACTGGCCGTGGGCGTGGGGCGTAGGTGGACCTAATTTGAATTTGAATGCATGCATCGATTTGAAATCCTATCGACTATAATAGACATAGTATACAAGTCATAGAGCCTAAGTTTTTAATATCTATAAAAAATGTATGTTTCTGCATGTATTATAATGCTCTTAACATTAGCAAACTTTGAATTATCTCTGATGCAAGAAATACTTGCTTAAATCATTTTATTTTCAATATAAGCTACTGGATGCAACAATCGGTTTGCAAGAACCAACATAGCCCTGACAGCAGTAATTTCGAATTTTCGATTGACGTTAATTTCTAAATTAAAATGTATTTAGCCAGTATTTCTTGCATCAGAAATACTGTCAAGTATTTCAATGCTAACAGCATCAAAATCCACACAGAAACGTTAAATTTTAATAGGTTTTACACTGAAATTTACGCTCCTATTCCAAAGAACTGAGACCAATTTCAAATCAAATTCGACTAAATTGAATCCATCGCGCTTTCTGGCATCTTCTCTCGCAGCTGATTGCATACGTCATTGATATCATTCTGGAACCAACGTAAGTAACTAAGGAATTTCCCAGTTCAAATATTTATTGATATATTTATATCAATTTCAAAACTTTACGTATTTCTAAAGGGAGTTGTGATGAGACCATGGGAGTCGAACCGTTGAGTTTAGACCATTGCAACTTGCAACAGGGGCCCAAGGGCCAAGGGCATGGGGCCTTGTGAAGGGTTAAGACCGCGGACCGCCGCACGGCGGTGGACCGACATATGTACCTCTCTTCATAGACTTCCACTATGCGACTCACCACTTGCCGAATATTGCCACACACAGTGTCGGAATAGAGGGATTTTGTAGGTTTGCATTCTAAAGGCTTTTAAATAAATATGGCAACATTTTGTGACGTTTCATTGTTGCTGGCGCGTAGTACGGTGTTTTGCGAGTCAAATAAAGCAAATAGAACTTGAGTAATGCATACGGTTATTTTTTTATAGTTTTTCATTTCTCGATGCGTCCTTAATGTGTCGGAATATACCGCGTTTACCCTACCTTCAATTTAATTGGAAGCTCATGTCATGAGACTGTTATTTAACAGGATTGGAATTTTCCTACTTTTTTCTGAAACTCGTGGCTCTGGCATCCGGCAGCATGAAAATTTTTTAATACATTTGGAAACTCAGCCCAATTGTGCGCTTTTGTTAACAGTTAGGGAGGAGGTAATTCATTTGGTGGGATTGTGGGAACCTCTCGGTTCTATAAATGGCAAGAAAGCTCAAGTTGCGGCCATAAAAGGAGAGGTTTTTCATGCTTGATGTTGATGAGACATGGGTCAGACTGGAATTCTAAAATTCGTGGTTCACATAAAAAAAAGCGTTCCGCCTTGAAAAAAACCTTCCGGGCATCTAGAAACAGGTTTGCAGGCCATCAGAAATTGGCTTTGGTTACGGTAGCTACGATCCTATGAACGTCAAGTCAGGCAACACAGAGAAGGTCCCATGCAAGATTGTTAATTGCGCGCGTCACTCACAGATGAGAAAGAGGGATGGATGATCATGGATCTACAGAAGGAAATACTATTTACTCCCAACATAATGATTTCAAATTAAACATAAAAAAACATTTATGGCACCTATTCATTACCTCAGCTTTCAAATTGAGGAGAAACTCATCGGATGATTGGCAGTTGAAGAAACTTCTCGAAGGCAATGCACAACAAACAACATGACACTTCACAGTTGACTGACTAGAATAGACTCAATAGTCAATAGTGCTCAAAAGTCAAAAATTTAGCATTCAAACCTTTAGATTCTGTGAACCTTGTGATTTCTTCATTATTAAAACTTAAGAAGGCTCACAATATATCACGTAAAGTTTTCACTCAATTGTCGTCTTGAAGTTCGGGAGCTTTATCTGCAGTAGGTAATGTTCTGTAGTTACCTCACCAGTCACCAACCGATCATGTGATGAAAACTAACCACTAACCATTAGATTCCTGCCACTGTTGCACACGATTGATTCTGCATGCGTGTATAATATTTACGAAAGTTATTAAACCATTCTGATTTCTGTTGAATGTCAGTTACTGATAAATTTTTAATATAGAAGAATTCGTATCTTTCATTTTTTCACATGACTATATTGATGTCGGTTTCACATTGGTTGCCGGTGCGGTTGGTATCCCTGCTACCTTCTTTGTTTACGTTTTTTTGTTCGGCTGATCGCAACGAAAGGAGATTGTATGTCTTAGCTGATTGCATCGGTGGTCAGTTTTATATTTGTGGATTGAATCATAGGCAGTTTTTCATGTATTTGTGAGTGAGTGTACATAGTGAAGATGTTATTCTTTGCAATTTCCATCAATAATGACATAACTACACTATTGTATTACGCTCTTGAAATAAGAATTGTAGCATTACGCCTTAAGTTAGCATCAGTGCGTTAACATTATGTGCATTTGAGGTGGTCCCTTCTAGCTTTCTATTGCTGATTGGATTCCAGTGGCTGTGACGTTGCACATGTTCTAGCGATGATTGGATCCCTGTGACAGTACGTTGGACGCATTCAAGCGTTGATTGGATTCTTGTGACTGTTACGTTGGACGCGTTCATGCGTTGATTGGATTGACGTTGATTGATTGGATTGACTGTGATGATGCAAGCGCTGTTTTTTTCAATGAAACAGCTGTGGTATCTTGCAGAGACTCATCAGTAATGATGATGGACTGAAAATGAAAGTGTGCTGGACGTTCCAGATTTTTGGACCTGCTTTCTGATTTGCTATGTTTACCAGTTTATATATCACCCCTCTGGAATTCCACACTGACATGGGTCATGGTTTGATCACAAAAATTTGTTGCCAATTACATAGGTAGAAATTAGAAATTAGAACTTTGGAAGGCATTTAGATTTAAGAATGCAACCATGTATAATCCTAGTTTTGACCCACACTCAGGAAGATGTATATAAACAGGGAAATTTCCCGCGCATTTTTAGTTTTTTATATTTTCTTCCCGCACACGTTGTAGCGGTTCCCGGTAAGCCCGCACAAATATGCGAGACTGTAACTCTTGAGACCTTGGTCATGGAACAAATACTGAATGTGGTCAGAAGGAGTCACATTCAGGAAGGCATGAAACATGGGAAACACTAAACAATTTACTACTAACAAAACACAAAATACAAAATGGCAGATACAACAATAAATGAATGGTACTTGGTCTAAATCAAACACTAGCAGTTCAGCCCACTTGGTGGTCTGGGTAAAGTACTCTAATGAATGGATCACTGAGGCCTCTCAGCGTTGTAGTTTTGAGTAACTACGAAATAATAGTAAAGTCAAAATGGAAAATAGTTATTAACAGCTTCTGCTGCTGGATAATAACAATGTCTTGCTCAAACATTAGCCAAGGCCAACTAAGGTTTTAACAACCATAAATCAAGTATTAACCATCCCTAGCAGTAGTGGTAATCAAATAGTACTCACAAATCAAGTAGTAACCATCGCAGGCTTCAGGTGCAAGCCAAGGACTGATAGTTGGCAAGGCAGAACTTGACCACTGGTGGAGGGATGGAGATCAATGCTGAGTGGCTTGTGGATCAAGTCACACCCACACTTACATACCACACCCAGGCACACCACACTCACTCCACACTGCACTCACCACCAACACTCTTACCTTATGGCAGGAATTATGACCAAAGGGTTGTAGCCATCTTACCATTTGCTGGGCTGTTGGGAGAGCTAATGATTATCTAGGGCCTAGAGCACACTTTGAAAGCAAATGGTATTTGGCAAGCAAATTGAAACAAATAGGTGCCAAGCACAGGAATGCATAAGCGGACTAGGCCACAGAATACCTACGCGTTGAACATCAATGGAAGTAAAGCAAGAAAAAAGCAACAGTTATGCAGTTCAAGAATTAAATCTGCAAATTCACACTTCTGGTATATAGCTAGTCAGACTAAGTACTTATATCATTAGTCTGCTTATATCGCAAGTTCACAAGGAATTTAAAAGCAAAGAAAACGCCAAGAAAATTCACCATAACGATATTGAAAACGTTTCGGAGTCCAGCTCCATCATCAGTTCGACTAAACTAAAAATGAATAAAATCACTTTAAAAGTCAAAATTCAAAGACAGACATAAAACCTAAACAAGACCTAACATAGTATCGAAATAAACAGGACTAGTTATGAACATAACTAGTCCTGTCTATCTAGGCAACTCATATCCAACCACAACACAATGCGGATACACGTTTGTGTGTACGGTCAGTGTGATTACGTAATTTGCGTTGCCACGCGTCCATATTTAAACTATTTTAGCTTTCTAAAAGTACGGCGCGCGGCACATTTTTTACCGGCATAGTACGGCGCACCGCGCAGGTCGTTAAAATGACAATATAAATTCCTGCACACCTGGCACATCTTCCTGACCATGGGTTTTGGCTACAAACCTACAACAATGGCCAATTTGTAATATTAGGCAGAAGTTACCCTGCCTAATTTCCCACTTTTGATAGAATGGCAATTGGCAGGTATGCTTTAGCCTTTAGTCACAGAGATACAGACTAAATTGAAATTTTCCTACTTATGAGTTATGACATAAATCTCATTGCTCCAAAGTGACAAATTTTTTATACATTTAGAATTGTGTTGTGCCACCCAATCAAGTAGTTTTATTAGCTATTAAATGAAAGATACCTAAATTATCAAATGGATATTGCACTGTTTTGAAATGGTGGAAAATCTCCAGCCATGACTCAAATCATCAGTCAAATGGTAGATATATTCAAAGCCAGGTCATACTCACAGCTTTATATAGACTTGCAGCTAGTTGAACATATAAGTAGTTATGTATGAAACTAAGACTAGAACTATTATGTATAGGGAATACCAAATTATGTTTTATTGTCAAAAATTTTAGCTTTTAAGAAAATCCATTTTTTCATTTAGATTTGATATTTAAAATTATGTACAATTATAATTTTGCTACCGTAAAATGGGGTTACTTTGACTGGCGGGATAACTTTGACCACTTTTTGTTTTCTTAACAAAAACCCCTAAAACTCAAAAACTATTTGACAGAAAAATTTTGTCAATGGCCGTCAAAGGCCTAACACTGAGGCTACGTAACACAATAGAAAGATTTAAAAAGTTTGCATATCTAATAGGTTAAAAAGTTAATAATGTGACCCACGAAAAAGAGCTATTATTCAAAGCCTGTCGGAGTACCCCCTCCAATTTTTTTATTTTTTGGTAAAATAACTCCAGGTTTTGATGCATTGTAGTAGAACTCTTCTAGTTACATATGCAAAAGACAAATTTTAGGAAAAAGTCATAGTTTGCAAATGGGGGGCACTGCCCCCCAATGGGGGAACTTTGACCACCTGAGGGCAGCCGTGACGGGGTAACATTGACCGGCTTGGAAATTAAGTTAAAATTACCATAGGTACCTATATAACATATTTTATGCTTGAAACACCTATTAATGTTTTTTTCTTTATGTTTCAGACTCTACAGAGTCTTATATATGGCAATTTTAACTTAATTTCCAAACCGGTCAATGTTACCCCATCACGGCTGCCATTAGGTGGTCACATTTTGCCCATTGGGGGGCAGCGCCCCCCATATGCAAACTATGACACTTTCCTGAAATCTGTCTTTTGCATATGTAACTAGAAGAGTTCTACTACAATGCACCACAACCTGGAGTTATTTGGAGTTATTTTACCAAAAAATATAATTGATTTTACCACCCGGTCAAAGAAACCCCAAGAGCTGGGGTAACAAAGACCATCACTTTTTTTGAAATTACATCAAAACTATGAGAGGCAGGAGCCAGCAATTTATGGTGAGTAAAGCTAGAGCATAGACCTGTATTTTGCATGTTTCAATTTATGTTTATCTTATCTAGTAAAAAAATGGCATTGTTTCGAAATATAAAAGTGGTCAAAGTTACCCCATTTTACGGTACTTTATTTTACTCTATTTGATGCCTTAAATAAAAAATAAGATTAAATGTTGAATTTCTTCTACATGTGTTTTTTCATTTTAAAATTAAATGCACAGTGACTGTCTCTGTGTTGTCCTTTGAACAAAATGTTTATATTCTTAGTCATAGTTTAATTGAATTTATGACAAATTTTTTTGCAGGCAAGATGATCTCAGATGTGCAGCTTGCGGTGTTTGTCAACATCTTGGGAGTTAGCTTGTTCCTACTGGTAGTTTTCTACCACTACTTATCTGCAAACAACCCTCACTCCCGGTAGTGCAGTGCACCAGTTCTTCTTAGCCATCCACCATCTTCTTTTCTTCCTGTTTTCAAAAGTTACAGGTGAGTTACAGCATTTTATTTAGGTCATATGACCTAAAACCTTATTTGTATAAATACTAACCAGCTAAAAACATGTGCTGAGGCATAGTTGAATACATTCTTATTCAATTGTAGATAAATTCTACTTTAAATTGTTTTGTTCTGTTGTTTGATCTGCACATTTCCTTGTTGCTGATTTAAATGCTTGGTAACTTTCTTTTCTTTCCACATTGAAAGGATTAGGAGAGAATTAGCTGAAGATACGGTAGATGACAAATTATTTGCCTCTATGCAAGCAGTTGTTAAGAATAGATCAAGTCAGTTCTTGCATTTATTTCTATGAACATAGATCACTTGTTTCCTCTCACTTTAGACTATTTTTTTGTCTCTACTACCACTGTCTGCTGTGTATTTTTATCTGCCACCACTTAACAGTAATCACCTGTCTATTATCGCAGTTGACCTGTCACTGACTTTCATCATTCGTCCCACTTGGAGTTAACTAAGTGGAGTTGACCCAAGTTGCAAGTCCTAACTTGGAGTTAACCCAAGTTGCAACTGCTTAAGCTGTAGATTCATCACTCGTCCCCCCCACAGTTAACCATGGGTCGCCGTTACTACTGCTACTACTGCAACACCAGTTTCCCATACAGTCGTGAAGGCCGCCTGAAGCACTGCAGTGGCCACGTGCATGCCAGGCTTCGGGCTCGCCATTATGAACAATACGAGACAGCACGTCAGCGCTACCACACGCAGCTCAGCAAGGAGAAGTGCAGGAAGCATCAGTCCAGCCAGGGCTGCCCCTTTGGTGATGAGTGCATATACTCGCATATGACACATGAACAGCTGGAGATGCTCCGTCTTGCAGGTGAAATTATTTGTTGGAAGTTGATTATTACTCTTGGCCTTAGAATTGCTGGTACATTCATATGTTAGAAGTTGATTATTGCTGTTGGTTTAAAGTTATTTGTTGGTATACTTATTTGTTGGATGTTGATTGTTATCTGGGCTATAGGTTTGCTGTTATTTATTTATTAGAAGACGATTATCACTCTGGGCCTATAGCTTTACTAAATGCTTGAATTTGCGTGAGGTAAAGGTTATTCAAAAATGTCTTCTAAATTTGACTTCAGCTCAAGACGAAGCCGTTCTTGAAGAATATGGACCCTTACCTTGCCAACTCACTTCATCTCTGACGTGCCCTTCAACATCGGAGGAGGCCGATAGCTTGATTCTGTCTATCCGACGACGACGTATTCTGCAGAAATATCCATTCATTACCGAGCCACAGAAACGACTTGGCACTTCAGATGACCATATGCAGCCGCAAAGTCAAACAAAATCTTCCAAGATGGCTGAACTGAGTCAGTACCAGCCACTGCCTCCGTCTCTGATGCCGTACACCTTGGATAACTTGCTGTCTGAGCCTCTTCCTGAGTGGGGCTGGCAGTGAACACTTGCACATTTTAGACTCGAAGCACGTGGTTTTTTAGGTGATTGATGACTTTTGCGTTGCAATTATTTTATCATAACCATTCAGGAACGTGTTAGGCTGCTAGGTATGAGAAATTGGCATCAATTTTCCCTTCTAGAACTAATGTGAGAACTCTACAACCACTATAAATCTTCCTGATCGCTTTTCTACTCTACATTTTTCTGTTGTTTTGTTGTTGACGGGCATTCCATTTGTCTAGTTATATCTGTTTTCGTGCTTACATTGTTTGTTCGGTTTTCCTACTTTTCCTATTGGTGGATGACTAATAATACAGTTTGTGTGATTAAATTGATTTTGAATTCCTTTATTTGCGTTTATTTCTGCCAGGGAGATTCACCATACTACTGTAGTTACGTCTCTTGAACAACTTGTTTTCTTTATTGCTTATGAAAACTTTTACCGCCGGCAATGCTATTCTTATTTGAAGTCCGTAACTTGAAACACGTAACATGAAGTTACGTTTTACGTACCTACGGTCAAACATTTCCACTGCCAGTGACTCGCATGCGATGTCCATTATAGTAGTAGTATAGTATAGTATCTTAGGCATTGAAGAATAGGCCTGTCGCCGATTCTTGTGCTTTTCTTTGCTAGACTGGCCTTTTGAGCAAATCTTTTCAACGGACGAACGCGTTCAAGAACAGACTAGACAAGCTATGCAGGAGCATATGTTTAGTCTTAAAATCCCTCGTAACTTACGGAACAACTGAAATCATATCTACCAAGTTAATGCCAAGGGTTACCACGTCGTTCTATTGCTTTACGCATCATACACTATTACTGAAGATTTTGGTACCGTCCACCATCGTAAATAAATCCCAAGCAATTGGTATATTTTATTATAATTGTAAATAGAATCAGTAACTATTGTAACCATTTTAACAATTGATGATACTATTAAATACGTAGCATAGGTAAGCATGAAATCCATTCGATCAAAAGATTTTAGAATTCACAAGACGTTCTTATAATGTTCAATGATATGTATTATGTACAACAAACGGGGTACTTGGAAAAATACAGGCTTATATCAGGCACAGAATATATCGATCAATACTCGAATTTGAGGATAAACCCACACGAGTCGCTAACCTTCTGTGGAACCAATTAGAATCTTCAGATTATGCTCTACGGACCAGTGTATCAAGGCCAGCCGACGGTTTTTTAATAATCAGGTTTACAAGTGTATCTTGACAGAGACTAGGCTGGTAGGTGCTTCTGGCAGCACGAGTCGTTATTCAAATTATTGTCAGGCTGTCTACCGTAACTCCCATACTTGTGTTAGCACTTACTGCGTCACTTCCGTGACGTCACTATAGCATGCCTATATAAGCTCCTCGAGCAGACCTTCAGTCAGTCTTAGGCAGCCCCAGGCGAGACGTAGTAAGCCATCATCATGTAGTCCGCACGATCACGGCCTGACTCCGGCGTCGAGTAGCCTCCGTCGTTAGAGTAACCATCTAAAACCTACCTTGTGTACTTATCACCAAGCTTCCTTGTATTCCTATCTAGTTCGTAAATATATAACTAAGAAACTCGCCTCTCAATCAACCTGCCGCTTATTCGGACCTTAGATACGAACCCTTGGACCCTCAACTCAAATAAACCTAAGAAGATCATCCGGTTATTAATCAATACTAAACTTTGAGATAATTATATATTATCGGGCCAGTCAGACCAAAAACGCATCCGGACATTATAATAAAAAATTGCAAGGATAGAAAATAATAATGATGGAATGAACGCTCGTTACAGCTTAAGGTCAACCTTGGTTAACTCGTCGGTGATAGTAATTTTAGCCCTCGGAAAGGAAGTGTGGCATTTAATCGTCCTGATTCGTAGAAAGCAGATCGTGACAATATATAATAGCTCGAAACATATGCGGATTTTATGTAGTGCTCTCAATTCGACTAGATTATCCTCAATACTTTGATAAAAATAGGGAGAGAATTTGTTTTAATTGGATAGACAGTGCATTTTTTCATCTGATAGATGAAATTAGATCGATTCGCGAACCTAGTTAATAGCACCGGATCATTTTGAGTTCCGTTCGTATTTTTTTGCGGTATCGCGTTTCCATTCAATTTTTTTAGTTGGAATACAGAAACAGAATTCTTTACTATATATTTTTTCTATGTGAAACGCAAAATGATTTTGTGTTATAGTTGCTAAAACCTCTTACGTATGATAACATGAAATCCGTGTTGGTGATCGAAAGACTCTCAGCTCCTTGCACCGTACCATGGTAGGGAAAGGTTTCAGAACACATAAATATGGGAAACTTAGCTCAAGACTATGCGATAGAAAAGGAATCAAATGCTGACAGTAAACCGCCTTCTTAACAATAGTTCGATAGTTTAAAAAAACCTGGGAAGCGTCACGAACTTCACAATCATGACATTTATCCTGCTACCTATGCTCGTTTCATCTTGCGAGTTGCGAGCTAGGAGTTGCAAGTTTCGTTTCAACAATAAACAAAGAATGTTTTTTAATCAAGCAGAGATGATGAGTTATATATTTCAGAGCACTTCACAACCACACTACTTGCATTGGACTGCCGCACATGTCTACGTTCAACATTACGCATGAGTTTCTCACAGGTGCCGGTCAAAATATTACTCGCACCATAGCTGACAACTTGCTTCGATCAAATTTTTTAGGGATTCGTAGTTTACTTATGGAATCACCACTCGCCCTGATTATATTAGCATTGTAACATATATGTTATCCATTTACATGATTCTGGCGGTCCCCGGGGTTTCTTATACGATACGCCTCGTTGCGTAAATATTAAAAAACTATAGTATTTCGCCTATTCAAATTTATGTGGGAGTCTTACTCCTGAATTGGTTAAAAATTTGCACGTAAGAAACCCTATAGGCTGGATGCAAATCCCAGTCATTAGTAGCAATGGTCTCCTGTGATATGCTTTAGAGTTTAGACGCATAATTTTAGGACAACTCGAGACCTTGAAAGTAACGTCATTTGATTCACTTGTGAAACCAATTATTTGGAGATTTATTACTCTCATTTGGTACTGTTTGACCACAATATGCAGCCTGTAAGGCAACGATGAATGGCTGAAAATATGAAACTAAGTCATTTGTTTTGCTTGCTGCGTCTTTACAATATACCCATGACGTACGGCCGTGTTTTTTCGCTAATAAATGAGATAAGTTCAGGATCTAGTCCCTTCACTCCTCCTGGGTCAAGGCCGTCATGAATATGATCCTTATCGTTAGTGACGACTTTGAATGGCACGTCGCCTCTATAGATGCTATGTTCTGCAATACCGCTAAGGTGACCATGGTCATGCAATAAATCATGGGAATTTTCATGAGAATGATGGTATTCAAGGGGCTTGAATGATTGTGGTTTATGAGGGTCCACTAATGACGGTCTAAAGTTATGATCGTGGTCGTTGGCGTTCAACTCGACGATGTAGTCAGGCTGAACTCCGTCATGAATGTCGTTCAAGCTATGGTCGTCGTAATGATGATACTCAGGACTACCGTGGTGCTTATGGGAATCATGAATGTTGATTCCACTGTCGTGATGAATGCCGCTTCCGTGGTGGATGTCATCATCGTGATACTCGTCTCCGCCGTTGTGGTGAACGACACCACCGTGATGCTCTTCAAAGTGGTGGTGTTCTCCATGGTTGTCATGTTGATGGAAATGTTTTGGGGGACTTAGATTCTTGAAGTGTATAGGGCCATTGTGCTTCGGTGGACCATGGTGCTTTAGTGCTCCTCGAAAGTGTTTATGATGCGGGGGATGATGTGAGTGGTGATGACGAGGAGGAGGAGGTCCACGGTGCTTCACAGAGCCCAAATGAGGTCTCACTGGACGCCATTGCTGCGGTCGATGATGATGGCTCCGGGATGACCGATATGGCAGGGCGCCCCCAAAGATGGACAGAACTCGGTCGACGCCGTCGCGCCGCTGCCGCACAACAGGTTCAGAAGTTTGCAAGCTTGAAGTGAAGGTCTCGTCGTTTTGAGCAGGACTCCGCGATAAGCGGAAGTTCGATGGCCGATCTTCCCGTCCTAAAGGCGAGAAAAAACTGGATTCGGATGAACCCAAAGAGTCGTGTCTCGAAGTGTCAGATGAGAGGAGATGGAAAGCTTGACAAGAGGCGCCCAAGACCCACACCTGCAATATTAAGAATTGTGTTACTTCAAATTTTCAACTTTTTAGTCATTTGAAGTGGCAAATGAAAAATATGTGCTTTTGGAAATAGTGACTGATCTGAGCAAGTCTTCTCTTGTTAACAATTGGATTCTCAATTGGACTCGTTTCATTTTTCATAGAAATAAAATCTAGTACTGATGACCTTGGAAATTACTTCTTGTGTGGACTGTCGCGGGTCGCCGATTCTAATGATTGCAGAATATTCGCATCTAACCGGGTCACAAACCCGCAACACACTCCGGAAATGGTGATCTTTAGCCCCTGGTGATCTTTAGCCCCTTGTTTTTGTGCTTATTAAAATTAGTTCGCAACTTATGTCCCAATACAATTTTAGTTCAATTATTCATATTAAATCACCTTAAAAGTTAAAATATGAACCTTAGCTTTGAAAATGGTTCAATGACTATGATGATGTTAACAGCTCCCAAAATTGTTAATTATAATGTCTGTGGCGCTAAATACATTTGGTTTCGAAACATGTGTCAAATAACTTTGATAATGACACTGAAACTTAATTTGTGTTTAGGCTGTAACCTATTTGAACTGGTCCGACACCCCCCGTGATGCAAATACAAATGAAATACAATACAGGAACAATAATTACCTCGGAAATAATAGATTAGTTATGCGGTTGTTACAAGAGGACTATGAAGAGGATTTTGACAAGCAGGAAAAAGTTTGTCTGCAGTTCATTCCTGCGTAGTTTCTCATCTCCATGGCTTCACAACGTGGGTTCACCGAAATTCAGTTCCGCACAATTGCGTGTCCGATGCGTAAACGGAAAAATTTCCCGCGCCGCTTCTCGCGTCAATTTTTCAAATTGACCGCACCCCTTTGACCTGCATACGAAACCCAGACATCAGCCAGCCTCATTTTGCGCCGCAATGCTTTCACTGCTCGTTTGTAGTATTACGCTCGCACAATCAAACTGGAGCGAGAGATGCTCGCCGTCTAACAATAAAGGTGAAAAAATGGACGAGCGTTGTGAGACAACCTCGCTCGAGAGTTTCCTGGTTACGATAGACGAAGTTCAAGAATGTGGCCCATGGAGAAGAAGCGAGGACGTTAACTGTAGATCTAACTTGCACATAGCTTGCCGTAACCACTGCATTATTATGAAACTTCGTGTCGTGGTATTTTGTTTCGTTGCATATATAAGCTACGTGCGGTATTTCGCTCAACACTTATGAGGCGAAAAGTTGATATGCTTAGATTTGCAGAACACGTTCAAGCAAGAAGCGTGACAAATGTATTATATTAATGCTGACGCTTTCGGTGTAACAAGTCACTGCGGGCGTGGTATATTGTTCCGGCTCACTGCTGTATACAACCTTCTGTTGCGTCATTCTTGGTGGTTTTACATTCTTTATTCACATCAGACTCTTGTAAAAATGAATTATGTGTAGTTAATAAAAATATTGATGGAGTGTATACAAAGGGAAGATGTGGATCAATAATAGTGAAGGGGTTTAAATTTATGACACGCAATGAAAAAGAAAGATCTTTCCCTCGATAGAATAGTGTATCAGGTTCATGTCATGTGCAGCCTGGGAAATTTGTGTAATTTGTGTTATTTGGATCATCATAGGATTAAATTAATGCCAGTTTTCAGCTACAAATGGAATGGAAAATTAGACGTTGATTAAATTCTAGATAAATCTACATTTTGATTGAAACCTGAACCGCGTCTAAAATGAAAAAATTAGCTTCCATTAATACTTACGCATAATTTTACGACAATGATCCATTCACGCGGAGTGTCCTATCCTCGTTTTTTTTTCTTATGCTTCGCGATTCAAATTTAAATATGAGTCTTGGCGGCTGGAATTATAAACAAATCCTGGAGTCCTTATATTGAACTTGCTTTTAAACGATGCAACATTTCTATAATTATTGCGTGGACTGCATGATAGTAATGAACATTTTCTTCCAGGTATAATTTTAATTACAAAAATTTATGCAAGATAATGTATCTCTTTGTTGCCACGCAGTCGACTGAGGGATTAGAAGCAATGGATGTCGGGTTAATATTATTCTGTCAGGCAAAATTCTGCATTAAGTTCAAAGCTAACTATAATTAATTATTGCTTTATGAATACTGAGGTACTGGATGAGTCTTTTGATCAATTTATCACTAAGGAGATTCCCTAGATTTATGTCAACATTCATGATCCTAGGGAAGGAATGAAATGAAGTGCTTGCGGCCTTTGTGCGTATATGCTTATGAAAGAGAGCCACTGTAGCGTACAGGGTGATGCAACAAGCTTGCGGCCGGTGCGTGGTGCAAGGCATCGATTTGTCCATGTCAACAATGTTGTTAAGAATTATACGTCTGAGAGCCGCGAAGAATTTAGAAATCAGTATCACTTTATTGCTCGGAGTGTTCCGGCCGCAATTACTCCTTGCTTGTATTGTGCCTGACATAGACATTATTGGCGCATTTCGTATGTACTACTCACACTCCTATTGCTTACAATTGAGTGTGATTTGTGGCATCCATTTCTTGAGGACTCTGTTTCGAAATCCGGTCTTATCCGGGCTTATTGTAGACTTTATTCAGGTGGTTGTGTATTGGTTTATTATCGTGCAAGAAAAAATAAAGTTTCAACAGAAAAAAATTTAAAAACAAATTTGGTGAATCTTCAGCTTAAATTTTGACAATAATGCAATGGAGTAATCTATACCTTACTATAATCTAAAACTAAATCTGTAACTAAAATAACTAAAATAGTCTCTAAAATAATTATGACACAGAATCATACTGTTATAGGAGCACTAAACATATTGTGTTTTTGTGATACCAACGCCGCCAATGATTTTAATTGAAATAATGTTAAGAGCACAAAGTCGAAAACAAATACTCATATAATAGTAATCATAAATCGTAAGTTGACCAAGAATTTTTAAAGGCAAAAAGCAAAGTCACACGTTATCCGCGTGGCATGCCAAGCAACACTTCGAAGAATGTAAAGCAACTGATGCGTTAACTTCAAGTGATAATGACTGCGTTGCAAGCGATCGGATCTTCTTCTGGGACCATAGCTGGAACGGCAAATATCTTACCAGAAACGCTTGACCCAATACCCACAACACGAGCTTGGAGTGATTGAGCTATTAATGGCAAGGTTGCCACCATTGAAAGCAAATGTTGCTCAGATTCACGCAAGGTTGCTGAACGTCTACTGTATGTGAATTTAGAATGCTGACTCAAAATCGAACCATTCGCTTTGGCATTGGCTGATTGAAAAGGAAAATCTGACCCCACTCAACAAGACAGCCTCTCGTTACATTATTTTACACTTATAACAAAAATGTAAGAATTTAACTTGATGACCTCATTAGCTTATCCAACACCAGCACCATACATATTAAAGCCTTCTAGCAACAGATCGAGGCCTCCATTGCTAGCCTGGCAATAGCGACAGGTCTGTGGAAACTAAATTTGCACATCATTCTACCTTGGCCAGACGAGAATACTTGACAGCTAGTTTTCTTTTTTGTCAAATGTGGTGAAATCCTTAATATTCATAAAACAATTAAAGGCCGCGTGAGAAATAGGGTGAAATGATAAGGTCTACCAAAAATAAGACAAAATGGTAAAGTATTTCACAAATAATGTTAAATTATAAGGCCTTTAAGAGCTGGGTAAAATAATATGGTATTTTAAAGATATGGTAAAATTATAAGGACTTTCGAAGATGAGTTAAAATGAAAAGTCCTCATATAGATGCAGTGATATTATAATATCATTTCAACATATGGCAAAACAATATCCTTTTTCAAAGACTAAAATGATAAAAACTTTCAAGATAAGGTAAAAGATAAGGTTTTTTCCGCAACTCATCCCACAACTCGGACGCGACGCCGCCTCACCGCCCAACTTTCACTTTTATCAGTTCTACTGGTAATCCTGCGAAGTGAATGTCATACTTCTTTCAGTTCTGTTTATGATCCTGCAAAGTCAATGCCCTAATCCTAATGGTTATACTGATAATCCTGCGCAGTGAATCCCCGATTTCTAATGGTTCTATGGAAAATTTGCAAAGTGAATGCTCCTCAGCTGGAAAGTCGGCCATGTCCTGCTACGAAGGTCAGGCACGTGTGAAGCAAAACTATTGACCCCAAGTGGAGAAGTTCAATCATTTGCCAAAAAACCGCACTTCTGAAAACCTAAAAAATATAGTTGGTAAATAACTTGAAATGCTGCCTTAAATTCGGTTGAGTACAAGCGACGGCTCGTTAAATCATTTATAGGCTTTCAACATATTTTACCACGTTTTTCTTAGCTCGCTTTCGTGTCCGTCTGTCTGTCTGTCTGTGATGATCAAATCTTGTAATCGATATTTCACCAACTTTCCCGCTAGCTAGCGCTCTGAAACTTTTAGGGAAGCTCAGCTCCCGATGACAATACAATAATCAATAATTTGTTGCACGTTTCCAGGCGTATTTATTCTTTCATTACCGAACCTTTCTTTATTACAGGCACGCACCCAGATAAATACGGGAACAACAATGTATCCCCTTCGAATACAATTTTCTACAGAACTTCGAAAAGAATTTTCTTTCGTGCATTTGCGCGGCTAACTGAAATAAAATGAATATTATGTAGGATGGCTGACCTTTGTGCAGTAGTTATAAACTCTAAAGAAACTCACAAGCAGGGGTTGGGAACCTATAATGCACGTCATCCTCGAGAGGATATTCGTGTTTAGACTGCGTATATCGATGATACGCTGCGTATCATCGATACGTACGTCAAGAAATTTCCAAAATTCGCGTGTTGTGTGCTTTTCGCTTTAATCATAAATCTGCCCGACACACGTTTTTTGGGGCGAGCCATAATTTATTTTCTACTTTTTAGTCCACAAGAAAAACGTGGTTTTTTAAAAAGTTTTTTTTAGAAGTATTTTATTTTGTTTCAAAATCACTTCACGCTTAAAGTTGTTCTTTGTCTTATGTGAGGGTATATTGGAATTTCCTCCATGCTTTGTGTATGAACAAAGCGTCAAAGTTTCTGTGATAGTTTATTGGTAAAAATTAATGAGGATATTGGATCCAAGATAGGCCCTCGAAACTCGAATAATTCGTCCTTTGGATCACCCATGACACGTTAATAGTGCTCGGGTCAAATAATGCCAATCTTAATTACACAGCGCGACGACATTTCCAAAAAAAATCGGTAATTGTAGGTATTAAAGTCACTGCAATAACGACTGCGGGGTAAAAAATTGCATTTAATGACAAGAAATCCACAGGAAAGTGTCAAATAATGACTTGTCTGTGGCAGTAGACACTGACTCTGTCCATCACTGAGGATGAAGTAAGAAATTAGGTTCAGGTTATATAAGCTGACTTGACGATCCAGATAATTTATTTTAATGACCAAATGCAATAGAAAGCCAAGTTGTTGTCATAATGCACAAAGTATGTCGAGTTGCAGCATGGTTCGTTCTCAAATATTGTAATTTGTTTTCCCTGAAAGCTAAATAAATTTTAGTGCAGACTCATTACATACGCAATATCGGGCTTCTTTTTTGGGAATGAAACTTTTTCTGAAAAAAAAATACTGAAGAGAAGTGCCAGTTTAATGATACTTTCAAGACTTCGGAGGGTCGATTCCAACAGGGTAATAATGTGGGCTTTTTGGAGTCACAAACAAAATTTCATACATATGCAAACATATTTTTTAACTGATGGATTGATACATATTTCCGTGCAAAAGTTTCTACTATGGCTTTATTCCTTTGAATTATTGATGAGGTTTTCTTAGAAGGAAATAAAAATTCGGATTGCTACAGTTAACTGTCGAAAATTTTTTTCCAATAATTTTCGGCTTATAATGTAAGAATTAGATGTTCAAAGCTGGACCTAGCTAGGTGCTTAAGTATCCATGTACAGTTTGTACACTAAGAAAATTATAGGGTCATTTTTTCCAAATAGTGACACTCTTTCTGCAAGAAGCACTGATACGTCCTTTTTGCCGGTCATAGCTGACTCAGGATGGACCTAAATAAGGCAAGAAGTCCATCGCAATTTAGAGAAAGTCTCAATTTTTCTGATCGTAGGTTGCACAGATAACGTTAATAAGCGGGAAATCAAGACATACATGACTACTGTAGTCTAACCGGCGTGACCACAAACTGCTGCTTCGTACCTGCTGACAATATTGACGAAGAAAAACCAAAATATGATAGATGAGTAAGAAATGACGTATTTATGAAATAAATGTAAAATAACATCTTTTTGCTCTGAATTGCAAGTTCATTTTTAATTTAAATATTATGACAGTTGGGAAGAATAAAGCATCTGACGCAAAAATGTGTCTACCCTTATATCTACGAAATCTCCTTTTATGAACCTCTATGTATTTTGCGACAGTTTATGAACACATGTAGGTTATATATGTTACATATGTTATTATATATGTTATGACAGATTGTGTACGTATGAACAATGAACCATCTGATACAAAATGGTATCAACCCTTATATGTAAACCGATTCATTCGTAAAACTCATATGCATGTGCCTCGATGTCGAAAGCGCATGAGATGATATGTTAATCAGAACTTATGTATTTTATATTATTCACGTCAAATTAAACAAATGTTCCGTACACAGAGCTTTCGTCTCGGCAAAGATTACTAACTTTCCATTGCCTCAACACGATGATCACGACTTGTGTAACACAGCACACACTTCAATGCTGACACACGCATGTATACTTCGCGTTAAAGGTTGTCTTCTTTCACTTTGAAGTGTTTGTTGAAATGACTTTACCTTCTGAATACATCTTCAGAAATGTTAGTCATGGAAAACGAGCTGTTATTCTTATACCACTCTGTGCGTGCAGGGAAAAACAAGCGCGAACTTCATGGGCTTGAACCAAATGAACAAGGTTGATTTAATGGATCAATTAACAAGGTCGATTAGATGGATCAAATGAACAAGTTGATTTAATGGAGCAAATGAACAAGGTTGATTTAATGGATCATATGAACAAGGTCGACCTAATGGATCAAATGAACAAGATGATTAATGGATCAGATGAACAAGGTTGATTTAATGGATCAAATGAACAAGGCCGACTTAATGGATCAAACGAACAAGATGATTTAATGGATAAAATGAACAAGGTGATTCAATGGATCAAATAATGAACAAGATTATTTAATGGATCAAATGAACAAGGTCGACTAATGGATTCTCCAGAAGCAAGGATTTCCTGTAGGATCAGAGAATTTCGAAAACGACAAGTCGGTCTCCACGGCAACTTCCTGCAGGCTGTCTGACGTTGCGTAACGAGTCCAGCTCTGCGCTCGCTAGCTCATAGACTCGTTGGCAAACATGAATGTTAGCAATGATAACTCGTCAGGCCAAACTTATGCAATATACTTTCCAACATAGTTCAGGCTTCAGAATTACCGAGAAATGTGGGAAATGAGAACTAGATAGTTATCGTCAATTGTACATATCGTTAAATATTAATATCAGAATTTTTTTAAGTTACGACATTCTATGGGCCCACAATCTAGGAATACTTGATACTTAATACTTAGTTTGTATTTTTCGTCCGTTAACTCTAAATTCTGTCAGCATCAAGTGCAACAAGGCTGCGAATTATGAATGACTACGAACCTCCCTGAATTTTTCTAGCTTAGAAAGGGCACTGAGGTAAAAAGCTCATGAACAGTTCATAATCATGGACAATTCCTTACCCCTCATCTGCACCAGTCCGCTTACTCGCGGGATTAGAAAGCGAAAGTAGCAGCAGTAGTCAACTGGGCTTTATGAATGCAATAAATTCAGCGACAGGGGAAATAAGAGATACCCACTTAAGAGAAATGAGTACCATCTTGATTCACTTCGTAGATTTTTCGAGGCAAAATTGAGCTTTAATCTTAATTTGAATTAACCGTTCATTTCTCACATGACCGTAATTCCAATAAAGACTACGTGCTCTCCAGTGATCTGGAATCCCTCCTATATAAGTATCTGCGATCCGCAGTTTTAGTTTACAGCCTGTACATACAATGGTGGGTCCACAATTTTCTTAGCCTGTGTTTACAGCCTGAGGTGGGTCCACAATTTTCTTAGCCTGTGTTTACAGCCTGAGGTGGCTTCACAATTTTCTTAGCATGTGTTTACAGCCTGAGGTGGGTTCACAATTTTCTTAGCCTGTGTTTACAGCCTGTGGTGGGTTTATAACTTTAAACTTGATCTTCAACACCTCGGTTATATGCAGTTTTAAGCCCATAATACACGGACAGACAAATTGAAGTCGATGCATGATTTATCGAAAGCTTTATCTCGAGTTGGGGGTAGGTAACATGACGCCAAGTTTACAGCGAGCATATGGCAGGTCCCCCATCAAGATGACAGCAGTCGTGCGAGATCTCACGAGGTTTTCACTCTCACTTTCCAGCCTCTGAGATGCCAAGCCGTCGAGAGGGAAAGTGAGGAAGTTCTTGCATACTGAAAGTGCAAGAGCATAGACTGGTAGACTGGCTTCAGGTAGGGAAAGGTGGCAGCTTCTGCGTGTGCAATTGCTGGCATTTTATGCGGGCATTGCGAATGTCAGCGTGTAAAGAATGACAGATAGCAATACAAACTGTGAAGAATAACTCTTGCTGCAGGAAGTGAGAAAGAATAACTGCTGGCAATAGGAAGCGAATAGAGTAAGGAAGGAAGTTTAATAATTATAAATTGCTATTCATTGCGAAGAAAAGAAATTAACTGTTAACGCTAGGAGGAGAAAAGTATAACTGCTAACATGTCATTCGATAAAACTTTTTCTCTGTTTTCCAACCCTCGTTAGACGTTCGACCCAAATGCCTCAATGTACACTAAACAAATTCAAGTCACTCGTCTGCACTTGCTTATGTCTTTCTTACATTTTATGACAACATAGTTTCAGAAATTGATATTTAACAATTTCAATTTAAAATAGTTTATTTCCTCTTGGTGAAGTGGTTACCCATTGCTAGAGGGAAAGCTCCACATTACATTATTCTATTTCCAGGTCTATTTAAATAACTTGTTTGAAATTCTAGATTTTTCAATATAATCGACCGTGCAATCGACTTTACTCTTCGCAAGTAAATGACGACTCATTATTGACCAATTCATGATTGGTCAATATTGGTCGAGCCTGACCAATTCATGCATGCTTGTATAGTGAGATATGAAAGTAAAAAAAAAATACTTAAAATACGGTTGATAAAAATAAACGATTTCTTTGTTCGTTTCAGCTCCTACCCAGGAATTGTTATCTGAGCTGTCGAGCTACAGATTTCCAGCTGAAAATAATTTTTTGCTGATTATATGTTGACGGATGCTTGCGGTTCATCCTAACCAAACTTAACTGAATTAATTTTTAAATTTCCATTATATTATTTTGGAAATTCATATTATACGTATTTATACCGTCGTTAAGAAAGTTAGCCTAACTGTGGCTAATTAGGCTAATCAAAGATATCTTCACTGTTAGTTATTTCAATTATGCCACGTTTTCAGTTACTCTGTGATGAACTCTTCAAACTGATAGGTAATATATGCAGATAAATCGAGTTGCATTAGACCTAAAAGGTAATCTAAATGCCGCCTGACCTGAGGTGCTAAAAGACGTTGCACCAACAAACCTTTATTACTTAGAATTTTTTCTTCATCTAAAATGACCATTGGTTCGTATCTATATTACCGGCATGTAAAATATTTCTGCTTCGTTTATTTAATTTGAAAGTAGCCTGCTCTTCTAATCGTGATCGTTCACTTACGCAACTGAATCTAACTGCCTATATCCAAATACAGCGTAGAACACAATAGTTAGAAATAAATGCATTGTATTGCCTACATAATTGTTAACATTGTTTTGTAGAACAATTCGTCTTGATTACTTTGCTTCTTGATTTGAACGTTCAAAAATCGCAGAACTGAATATCCGCTAGTATGTAAATTCAAAGTTATGGCCGATATTCATGGTCAAGAATATAGTATGAATGCGTAACAAGTACCGTAATGAACAGCTTTGTCAAAGAAATTTGTCAGGTAGGTATAGTATTTCATTTCCATGCGTTTAACTTTTAATTTCTACACGTTTTACGTCATCTATATAAAACATTTAAAAGACTTTAAACTATTTAGAATTATTTTATCCTAGACTTTGAGAAGCAGATGGGTACTTTGAGTTTCTCATTTCCTTTAATTGCGATATGGTTTCTTCAAACAGGGAAGCATTCACACAAAATATTAATGAAATTTATGCCAAGATTTCTACTCCTACAGTTTCATTGCACACTGACGTGAATTTTTCACCATCGAATGTTGTTTAATAGATAAACAAATCTTAGTTTTTATTTGAGATCCGAATCTGACCGCCATAATATTATAGTTTGCCGAACCTAAATGAGGGTTGCTGCTGATTAATGCACTTATTACAAAAGATTTTCGATGATCGCTGACACAATAAATGATAAACACTGTATACATTTCATGAAAGAAAAACGTAATATATAAATAGGATAAAGGGGGCAAAATATAAAAATATATATTTTAATGTACTCAGTTGTTGATAGAAGTTCTATGTCTCAATTCACATCGAAAAAATAAGGCTGGTGAAGACATAAAAAAAAAACATTTCGAGATTGAGAGCAGCAGAAGGCGCACATTGACTTACACTTACCCCTTAAATGGTGCTCATAAAATTCGAAGTGATAGTAAAGAACCACGAAAAAAATGTGAGCCTTCGAGTAAGCAGCAAGGGAACTTTGTGCTGTAGACCGGAAAAAAATTGAAAGGTTAAGGTATTTAAAATGCAGCATCTGTTTCTAATGCAGAAGGAATGGCTAAACAAGAACCTTGGCTTCAAATTCATTTCAAAATTGTGCGTGGCAATGTTCGTCTAAAATGAAATATATATATTTATATATATTCTACAAAATGAAATATTAAGTTTATAATAATTGGCAGTAACAAGCATAACACCCATGGTTTAGTGTGTGTGCCTGGTCTGAATTGATCGAAAATACTGGTCTGAATCCCGCGTTGGGCCTGTATGCTGATACAGTGTAACTAAAGATTAAGCAGTCAGTCTAATTATGGAAAGAGAAGTCAGTACGAGTTACAATGAATTATGAAATCCTCACTATTGATTGTTTTTATAGGATTTAGATGTAACGGACAAGAAATTGTTATTTTATTTGCAGAAAGAATCAATAAGAACACTTCGTCCTGTGACAACCATTTAGCGAGAAATGCTGGTAAAAATTTAGCGAGAAATGCTGGTAAAATTTACACTGCAATACCAATATTTCAACAATGTGATAATATTCTAACTCGAATTTTTATTTTCTCAATCAGACATCAACAAAATCATTGAATTACTTACTGAGATAATAATACTTATGAATACGTTGCTCGACTTCGCCACGTTCTGAATGTAATCAAAAGTAATCACATCAGCCGAGATCAATTTAGTGTTTTTTAGTGAATATAAATGTTCGAGCATTCCTTCAACATTTTTCAAACATTAAGTACTGATGTAAAATTATACAAGTGTTTTTCCCTTCACCATATTGGTCAACTATCTGAACTCGATTTCTCAGATTGTCAAAACAAAGTCCATGGGAATTTGGTATAAGCAGTTCAGTTCTATAACAAATATTTATATTTCGTTCTTTTACATCTCATCCACAGTTCACAATTTTTACTTCCCATCCACAGTGTTTTTTATAAAGTTGGTCATATTTTTCTAGAGTGTGGGTGACATTTTTTTTCATAAATCTTTCGAAGTTTTGGACGTAGTTGGTAAAATATACACAGCATATGATAATTATCACATCTGAGATATTGAACGCGATGAAGAAGTTAAGCATGTTAAGAAGAGAAAATTTTCTAAAATTTTTAGTCGTTGAACCCTGACTCTAATTTAAATTTGAAAGGGGCATAAAAGTCTCGCTGTTTTACAAAGTTGGAATGCAGCGGAATCGCAGTTAATAAGTAAATTTTGTGTTCGGTTGCTTAGGTTTCGACTAGCGCAGAGACAAATTTCTTCGATGTCCTTAAAAAATAACAGTACTTCTGGATGATTCAATTTTGCTACCATATATGAGCTGAAAGTGTTAATTAAATTAACTTTACCTTCGAAAGTTAATTTTGAATATTTATCCCAAATCTTATGTGATGAATGATATATCTGAATTATATATTCATGCTCCCAATCAATATTCCACATTGGTGAAGAGTCGACTTTTATTAAGGATAATAAAATATATAAGTAGAAATAAAATGTTAAAAGTAGAATGATCAGCTCATGACGTGCGTGAGTTCTAGAAGTTCAACAGTTTTCTCAAAACGCGGAAATTGGTCTATTGCGTGACAGAGCAAATGTTAATGAAGAGCTTGCCTACCGAAAATATGGCGCAATACGTGCGTCCTGCGCTCCCTGCAAACATTTTGCCTGTCAATAAGTTGCGTTCACTCACCGAGAACGACTTCTGCAATTGGGACTTTCATTCACAATTATTGCACTCTCAGCCAAATATGTTACCTCAAGCAAATGTGATGTGTGTCGGGTTTCCGCGTGAACGCCGTCCCATCCATTACATTCAAACTTTCTTTTACGCTTAGGAATCAATAATAGCAAAACGCTTCAACCCTCATTTAAAAAAACAGATCCAAAGCCGTAATCTGTAGTTCAGCGATTGAGTGACGATTGAGATCGATAATGAAAATTTCCATTCACCTGTTATTTTTTTATGCAGATAATTTAGGTATGTTAAAAAATCATTTATATGGCTAATCCATTTATGATCATGAAATGATTCAATTTAAGGTTCTAAATTAACGATACATTTAACCCTTAAACCATAACGATGATCCTTCCATTAAATAATTTCTAATGACCTCATAACCTCATCCTGATTCCTGGACGTGTGGTCCAGAGCCATGCTGCATGGTGCGCTGCCTTCAAATCAATTTCCCGCGCCTGAAATCATATTCTTGTCCACAAGGCCTAAGCTTTGCGTAATAAATTTGCATGCAGATACATAAACATCATTTTTTAAAACATGGCTTTCAGTATATATCATAGGGATGTAGATTTTAGGCTTGATAAACTACGCAAAACCACAAATATAAGGTTCTAGTTGTGGTCAAAGAATTTGTAAATACTCGTTTGAGGTTTCTATTAGAGTAACACAATGTCATGGGCTTTTTGTTTTCAAACATACGAATATGATTATTTTATCCTGTTGCACATGCCTTTACGGTTGTGCTATTAAAGTTTCACCGAGCTGGTTTTTTTATGTTTACCTGCAGATACACTAGGTTTAAATACGACACTTTACAGTCCGACTTCAGTATTTACTCCACTTTTACGCTGAAAATTTATTGTTTTCAGCAGCAACACAAAATTTTAATACGTATTTTTCGACATAAAATTCGAAATTTACTCCAGTGTAATACCAAAGTGCAGCCGATGATGCTTAATGGTCACCGAGAAGAAGCTGAGGAGAGTGAAAGTTGTTCCACCGGCACTGGCTACATCATCTGCATGCCTAGGGCAGCTCGAGTAACTTCCTGGCCTGCTTATGGCCCTCTTACACAAACTGAATTAATATCATTTGGATAACAATGGTGAATGTGGCGATTTTTACAAGTGAGATTAGCAGCGAGTTGTGCATTTTGAGAAATTCAGGTTCCTGTTGATTAATAATCTGCATGGAGAACTTCATTAGATGTTATCTCAACATGACCGAGTATCATTTCAGCCGCTGTTTGTCTTGATACTAGCATTTCGATTTTCATGTTTACTGGAATTTTCATGAAAAACAAGTAGTCGCGCCTAAAAGTTCACTTCTTATGAGAATATATAAAGTAGTCTGAGACTCCGATAGCGATGTCTGACATGCCCTAGAGACTTCATTCAGTCATTTAATTTGTTAATTTATTTATTATTTCATTAATTGGCCAATAAATTTCTCTACGTTCTATCATTAATGATCTTCATCGGTCTATCGCACTCTTTATTGTAATCTGAGCATATTTATGTTTTTATTGTAAATTTTTGTGTATCTCTTCTTATTTGCTTTCTAAACACCGTTTGTCATGCATATCTCTTATAATATTTTACCATTGCGGCGCGTCTAAAAATGCAAGTTATAAAAGACTGGAATCGAAATGAGTTTTTTACTATTACACCAATTATCATTCTGGTCAGCCAAGCTTGCAGCAAATAATATGATTCACTGAGCTAAAATAAAATTAAATGCACGACACATTATAATTATTCTGTTGCATTCTTTCATTTTACTAACCCTTATTTTCTCACCATTACCGCATATCCTGGAGCCCGCATTAATTTTGCTTTCCTCGACCTCGATTCTATGGCGATTGTCTGCATTAATTTTACAAATCATAATTGATTGCAAGCGAGTTAAATAAGCTAAAAATCATATATTTAGTAAGTAATTATTTTAGCAAGTCATCTACCTATTATGTTGAGAGGCTTAGGAATCTACTTGCTCATCTACTTATTTAGTTTGCGATCATTTAATTTATTCAGCAAGTTAGAAACTATTTTTGTTAGCAATTAAAAATTTTTTTAGTTATGTACGACAAATAATAGTTAAATGAGTTAGCAATTATTTTAGTAGGTAAGTCAGCCTTGTTTTAGTTATTTGACCAATATATTATTTATTAGGCCAGTCGTCAAATCAGTTAATTAATCGGCATTATTTCAGTTACAAAAATCGTTATCTATTTTATTAAGTAAATCAGCAACTTCCATCAGGATCACGCTAGTAGCAAAAACACATGAGATAATTCCCTTCGACCGTAAGTGAGAGAAGGGTTTAGAGAAACAGATATTAATCGAATGATGCACTTGCGATACCGCCATCATTTTCGAGAACTACGTACGCTTCTGGATACAAACGAAGCGATCGCGACGCTTCGTTGACTCGTCGTTTCGTAAGCCGGTGCTCGAAGCTCAGTAAACTTGCATGAGTTTCAGACGAAAGTGAACGTCCCGACGACCTTGCCACCTACCGACAGACCTACACGTCCGGAAGGCAGGTGCGAGTGGAGATCATCTCTGAGATTAGAAATTTGACATGAAAATGAATAATAATTTAGATGCTGTGTGAAATAAAATTCAAATAATAGCTTAAATTGTTAGTTGCACCATGGTTTCTTTAATTATTAAAAATTTATTGAACTTCAGGTCACAAAAAAGAAAATTCTTGAGAATTTTAATGAAGCCGCAGCCCAGATGTCATTGAGAGTTTAATGATATAGATAGATTAGAACAGATCGTTATGCGTCTGTTAATGCTGTTGATGAGCTTGAAAAAAAGCAGCTTTGACGGTGGAAAATAATTAATGAAGCTTTAATATCACACGATAAGCATTGAGATTAAAAAAAATAAATTTTATCAAGCGCCGAAAATTTCGGTCTTTGGCTTTGAGTCTCCAAAAAAAGAAACTTCGTTTGGTAAAAAACAAACACAATTAAATTAAAAACGTATATCATAAGAGAAGAATTAATTTGACGGTAAATGATCATTTGGAATGAAGGCAGAAGGAAGTTTTTTTTTATATTTTTCGGGTCGAGGTTGTTTTTTGTAGTTGTTTAGGTTGCCACCACCGTCTCTCAATATCAAAGGCTTGTGACTTGTACAAGTTGCTTGATAAATCATTTTTTATTTGTACCGTAAATCCAAACGCGCAGCGACCGTACTGCAATCGAGTTAAGTAATGGCAAATTCCTGATAAAAAAAAACATGTTCAAAATTAAAATGAAATACTAAAAAATAACGCCCATGGGAACTGTGAAAGCAGGGATACCAGAATAATAATGAACTTGATTTATATTAAAGGTCACATGAGTTACATCATACTGCGCACACCTTGGCTGAAGGGAATTGATTGTCAGTCTACAATTATAATGAATCGTGAAGACTGAGTTTAGTAACAACCTGATGTATTATTATGAAATGCAAAAACAACGAACGGTGCAAAAAGTATAGCACAATAATGCTCGCAAGACCAAGAAACTTTGCTGAAATTCGTCAGGAATTCTAATGAAAATTCAAGAATTCAAGAGACGAATGGTGAGGGAAAAGCAATAGGCGGCAGTGACGCAGCAAAATTATTCGTAACACTCACAGTGGGGAAAATGAGTGCTTCTTTCCCAGGAAATAGCGCAATCGGCACAGCGCTCTCCTTTTATTTTATAATTCGAGCGAACATCAGGAATTTCAAAACTGCGCTCGACTGCTTGCTTGAGGCTCCAATCCCTCATTAATATCATGATAATAAATAATTACACAAATTTTATGGAAAATGAGTAATTATAGAAAAATTATTCAAATAAATAAGTTAAGTTCCTAATGTATTGAAGGCGTGGTTATTTGAATAGTTCAAGACGAATACGAAGCCGTGAGCCGTTTATGATGGGGGTTTATGCTTTAATTTAAATTGAGACATACTGGTTCATATTGGGCTTAGATGATGGATTTGAAATGACTGCGTGTTCCATGCGGTGCGTTTTCGTTGAAGTTGGAGTAGGTAGCTAATGGATCTTGTTGTAAATTTAAGTTGAATTTTTAAAGATTCATTTAGACGTTAAGTTGGATTATACTAGTAAATTGGTCTTTGCATGGTAGCTCATTCTTATCGTTTACATAGAACTTCCAAAAAGCTGTTGATTCTGCTTGTGGTAGTTACATTTATTTCCCTGTTAAATACGCGAGTTATAAGCTGAATTGAAGCGTAGTGAAATAAAAAAATATCGGCTGCTAATCGTTTGTTTTTTAGGTTCAACTTTCAGGACTTTTTTAAAATGAAAGATTGAAGCCTGGAGTTACAAATGAGGTCAAGTTTGTTTCATGAGCAACAATTATCTTTGATGCCATAAATTTCATTATAAATCGAATACATTTGAATCTGGAGGTCATTTTCCGACGATGCAGATGAATTTTTTGTGACTACTACAGAAATTTTCTAAAGATATGTTGCGTAAACGCCCTCCACGCTCATCAGGCAGTCGAGCCCATCGTATAGTTGCCACCTCCAAAGATCACCGAGGATAGAAGCAGTAAATAATGTGTGCCCTGGGCTCTCTTTATTGCATAAGACTTCTCAAAAAAACGGGCTCAGATGAGTATTTGTGAAAAAATATAGCCGGAAAGAAAGAGCTGACCTGTATCTCTCGGGTGAAGGTCAACGATTGCATCGGGCGTCTCCAAATATTAGATTGTTTTGAATAAGTTGATAAAAGTTTGCGGTTTTGCAGCAACATACAAGAAATAACACGATCATACTCTAGATTTTAGTTGTGTTTGTCTTGAATTCGTAAATTCCCACCGCGATAAATATCTGAACCCTATGAGCAAATAAGTCAGCCATCATCCTGATGTCTCTAAATGCAAATATATGTAATAGAAGTTTTTATTGCATTAACATAAAGTGGTATAACCAATATTTCATTCTTATTTTAATCCATAATTCTAAGAAAAAATATAAATATAATTACTCAGAGAATAACAAGGTTTAAAATGACTTTAGTCACTAAAGTTCGCAAATGATGGGATCACGTCCGCGCAAATAACACCGATGAAACACGATGATTATTTTGTGCGATGCTGCAATAACAAGTTGAAGGTTACAGAGCTAACGCAATGACTTGGCAAAACGCCGGCCCTACCCTGCTTGTGCTAACGAAGTCGAATGCTGAGGAAGACGTAACGTAAGTCGTTAGTGTGCGTTATTGGTCATGTGTTCGTCCAGTGACTCAAATATTACATCAAATAAAATATGTATTCAACACATGCAAAATAATGTTGCCGTTTTGCAGAGTTCATATAATGGCCGTTTTGCAGAGTTTTCTCCCTCTGAGATTGAAAAATCTCAGAGGGAGTGTGTGTGTGAAAAAAAAAACATTAAAGAACATTCTAGAACAAGAACATTAAAGAACAGAAAGAAAATTGAAGAACATTCTACAGAACGCCTCATCTCTTCGAAAACTTCTCTGGCCGGCCCGATCCCCCGATTTGACTCCGTGTGATTATTTATAGGGTTATCTTGTTTTGTTTGTTTACAATGACTTTCCATGGACCCTATCTCATTGGAAGAACGACATTCGCCAAGCCGAATGCATTGACAATGGGGGGGGGGCGTCATTTGTCCGATGTCACTTTTAAAACTTAATTGCACAAATATTCAGGTAATGATTTTTTCAATAAGTTTAACATTATAATAATATCTTAAGTAGTTTTTTTATTGCGTTTTTAAATCAGGAAGTTTCCATGAATCACCCTGTATTTCACAGATCAAAATTCCAGAGAAGAGTGACAATAATTACCCGAGAAAATATACCTACATGATATTCATCCCCCTGGATGACTATCCCTGCCTTCTGCGTAAGTACGCTGCATCAAAGTTTCTATGCCTCGTCAGTATTATATGAAAGCCGCTCGCTTTTTCATATGCCACTCTAAAAATTTAATCTGGGAGGTTAATCATATTGAGTTGTATTGTTGTAACAAAACTGCAAATTTGAAGAACGTATGAAATCTAATTTGTACTACTAAATAATTGAATAATTGTATTTTTCCTTCCCTGATGGGAGCTTCTTTTATGAGCTGAGACAAAAGACGTACTTTCAAATTCAGCAACGGAATGATGGTATCGCCGGAATATAATGACGTCGAAGAAGATGGTAACATGGGAATGTGAACGAATTATAATAGTGAAATAGATAATTCTTCGCACGCAGAGCACGCAACTGAAGTGAATTAATTATCAAAAGGTTTTGCATGACGTCCAGCCATCAAAAGATCGACTAACTGAGATTAAATGAAGATATTTCATCAAATTCAAGGGGACTGTTGGGAACAAGTTCAGACCTCGCCTACCAAGCGTCACTGCCGGACACGCGCGCTAAGTGCATGTTCCACGCACATTAAGTACGTGTTTCATGCACATCCGTCCTTGCCAAGCACAAGTTCACATGTTAATGTAATACGCTAACGTAATACGTGAACATGCACACAATGCACTTAATTATTAAACACTAACTACGTACGAAGCATACCAAGTGCACAAAACACACATTACCTACATGTTACACTCTCCCCACGCGCTTGAAACTTTCTGCACTCGCACCGGCATTGGCAACACTCACACTTTTTAGCGCATTTTCTCATTTATGGAAAAAATGCACTATTGTGCTCGTCATGTCCGTCTGTCTGTCCGTCTGTCCGTCCGTGACCTCAAGCTTTCGTCGACGAAATAGACATAGTATTTGGGATTTAAAGTACTTTTTAGCGCATTTTCTCATTTACGGAAAAAATGCTCTATTGTGCTCGTCATGTCCGTCCATGACTTCACGTTTTCGTCGAGGAGAAAATGCGCTCTCTGTCACTCGCTGCAGTGAGTACTGAGTTATATTTTTTGTACATTTCACAGTACACACCCTACTGTACACGTGGGCTGCCCCTAACTCACGTGCACGTATCACACGCACTACACGTGCTTAACCCTCATCCTACGTAGGAGCCGCGAACCGGCGACCTAACTAGGAGCCGCGAGCCGGTGACCTAACTAGGAGCCGTGAGCCGGCGACCTAACTAGGAGCCACGAGCCGGTGACCTAACTAGGAGCCACAAGCCGGTGACCTAACTAGGAGCCGCGAGCCGGCGACCTAACTAGGAGCCGCAAGCCGGTGACCTAACTAGGAGCCGTGAGCCGGCAACCTAACTAGGAGCCACGAGCCGGTGACCTAACTAGGAGCCACAAGCCGGTGACCTAACTAGGAGCCGCGAGCCGGCGACCTAACTAGGAGCCACGAGCCGGTGACCTAACTAGGAGCCGCGAGCCGGTGACCTAACTAGGAGCCGCGAGCCGGTGACCTAACTAGGAGCCGCGAGCCGGTGACCTAACTAGGAGGCGCGAGCCGGCGACCCAGGAGGCGCGAGCCGGTGACCCAGGAGCCGCTGTTGCAAGATGAGGTCAGGTGGACGATCGCTGAGGGCGGTCGGCCTGTGCTCTTTACTTCAGCTCGTCCTGCTGCCCTAGGGACAATATAGCAATACTCTGCTCAGGTATGGCCACAGTTTAGAGCCGTGCAGCAACCCAACCAAGCGCAAATTCACTGAGACTAGGCCGCTATTTTTTGTCTTGATGCAATCATCTCATTTTGCTCGCCCTATCTGTCCGTCCGTCTGTCCGTCTGTTCGTCTGTCCGTCCGTGACTTCACGTTTTCGTCGACGAGAAAATGCGCTCTCTGTCACTCACTGCAGTGAGTACTGAGTTATATTTTATCTTTGCGATTCAAGATGCATTTAATCACATCTAATGAACATAAGTGCAACTTGAATCTGAACTTGTTCCTAACAGTCCTCCTGAGTTTGATGAAATATCTTGATTTAATCTCAGTAGTTCGTCAATATTTTACAAATAGTTTAGCTCGAAAATTGGCTTCAATTCAATCAAAGCTTGTGTGAAGAAAATGAGTTTCCATGCATGGGGAAGAGGTTATTAACACGGTCATATGTCTTCGTGACCACCCTATGCGTGCAACATATATAACATTTCACAGCCCTGTGCGTGTAGCATAGCACTCAGAAACTGCAGATTTTAGTTTCACAACAATACGTGTGAATATCACGACAGATATGCTAGATTCCAGCGCCGGCAAACGGCCGACCTTGCGTTCAACGGTCTCCGTCTCAGGATCGAACACGCCCGCAGTCGCGTCGTCTCGGGATCCGGTATTTCTCTCGACAAACTTCCGGAAGAAAGAAATATTCTGTGAGAGTTCCGGTCACGTGCAGATCAAGAGCGTAGAATAGAAAATTTCTTATTTTTAGTTTACGTGTCGTTTCTAACACCAGCAGTTCCTGGATCATTGGTATAAGCATCAAATAGAAAATGATAATGAAATTATCAAGCACGTGGAAGTATTTATATCTAATAGATGCCTGGAGGGGCATTATAGTTCAACGGACTGCATAATCATGAACTCAATAGATCAGCGAAATCTTGAAACAGATCAGACAGAATATTTATGCGTAAACTATCGGAGTACGACCGGTAAAATACGCAAAAAATGGCGACATTGGAGCATGACCTTTACTGGACATTGTTACGACACTGGAAAAAGATTCAATACAGTGAAGGATACATAGCACGAGAAAGGATAATTAATTGATTTGTAACAGGTGCATTGTTGTTTGATTTTCAAACTCCAACACAGTAGACCTATCGACAGTAGGCGTACAAATCACCGTTAAATAAATACTGTTGTAGCCACTAATCGAAAAATTCCAACTGAACTCCTCTAGGAACATGAAATCGAATTTATTTTCCGTGTCTGAGCATCATTTACTTTTTCAACATAAATTATTAATGTCAACAAAGATTGCGATAAAGAAATCTCTTACCGCTGGGAACCGCCAATTCCATCCAATTTTCAAAAAGAAGTTGTTACATAAATTTATTCTTACTACATGTATATTCTTGAAATTAAAATTCTATCACATGAATTTATTTTTTTTTTTCACGGCAATTAGTATAGAATAATAACCATGCACTCTTGAATGACGGTACTTACTTGTATCAGAGTGCAGACCCTCATCCTGCTTCCGACTCTTTAGAAATTATTTACTTATTTGTAATGTTGTTGTATTATTTGTAATTAGTTGTATTGTTTGTAATTAGTTGTATTATATGTAATGCTGGCTGCTGCTGTCGGGCGTTGAAGCATGCAACAACTTGAGTTCATCTCATGAAAATTTTCAAGCCTTGCTTGAAATTTCAATTCGCAATTCTTTTGAGCCTCTCAAGAATATCGCTACTGAACAAAGACGATAATTCGATTTCGAACCGTAAAACTATTTCGGAAATAGGTTGGTTAAATTGATCATTGGTCATTGGAAGTAAAGAATGTTTTAAAATATTTCAAGTCACCTGAAAAAGAAATTGATTTAAGCGATTCAGTTAAGCTATTCGAATAATTTCGAAATTCACTAGAATCCTTCATATGCAAGTTTAGGAGCTAAACAAATGTCTAACGACCTCAGATGTCTCAAATTGTGACATTAAGATTTTGAACAACAATAACTACATACAGGGCTATTCTACATGATAAACCCAATTAATTAAAATCGTTTTTATATAAGTGAAAAGTTAAAATTAATAATTTATACACCATTTGAAAGAGAAAAATTTTATTTTTTACAAATTTATAGGTGTTCAATATGTGTTGCACGGCAAATATCTAAACGGTAGCCTAACTAGTCCCACACACGAGATAGCATATCTTCTGTTACTGAGTGCACCGTAGCAGTGATACGATTCTTCAGATCAACCAGAGTTACTGGTAGAGGCGGGACGTAAACAGAGTTGCTGGTAGAGGCGGGACGTAAACAGAGTTGCTGGTAGAGGCCAAAACCAAATAAACAGAGTTGCTGGTAGAGGCGGGACGTAAACAGAGTTACTGGTAGAGGCGGGACGTAAACAGAGTTGCTGGTACAGGCGAGACGTAAACAGAGTTGCTGGTAGAGGCGAGACGTAAACAGAGTTGCTGGTAGAGGCGAGACGTAAACAGAGTTGCTGGTAGAGGCGAGACGTAAACAGAGTTTGCTGGTAGAGGCGGGACGTAAACAGTTTCCTTGACGTAACCCCATAAGAAATAGTCACATGGGGTGAGATCAGGTGATCTCGGTGGCCAGAAGTGTAGAGCCTGATCTTCATTTCCTATGCCTCCTATCCAAGGCTCGAGAAGTGACTGATTCAAAAAGTTTCGGACATCAAGATGCCAATAGGGATCTCAATTTTCCCTTTAATAGGTTAAAAATTTGAATCTTTTTTCTTTCAATTGGTGTATAAATTATTAATTTTGAATTTACTTAAATAAGGAGTAAATATTTAAATTGGGTCCATGATTTAGAATAACACTGTATTGTGTAATAATTTAATACTTTTTCTCGATAAAGATACACTTTTTCTCGATTCATTTCCAGTTTTATACCATCGCGCCCTCGTTGGTGAATGGCGTTGGAAAAATTAACAACTGTTCATCACGATTTATTTTACTTAAATAGTTTCGGTTTCTTCGAATTTAATGTCTTCCTGCCGCGTTTGCACCACAACAATGGAAGCAGACTTGAAAATTTATCAACGATCCGAATGCGAAAATTGCGTATCGGCATTCAGTCCTCATCACTAGAATTCAAACTTTTTAACTATTAAATTTACAAAAATACATGGTATAAACGTTCACGTTGTGCGGTGTTCACTTAATATCCTTTCAGCGTTTAGCTGAGATTACTTTTCAGGATCTATAAGGCTGGCGCCTGAAGGCAGCGGTCAGATGAGAAGAATTTTTCACTATTAAATATATAAAAATACATGGTATAAACGTTCACGTTGTGCGGTGTTCACTCAATATAATTTCAGCGTCTAGCTGAGATTAATTTTCTAATTCTCTAAGTCTGGCGCCAGAAGGCAGCGGTGAGATGAGAGCGAAAGTGATGCGCTCAGCGCGAGCGACGGTGACCGAGTGAAGCGACCTCAACGCTCCGGCCCTGCGCTGCTGAGACGGGCCAGGGCATCTGCTTGGCGATTCCTCCACAGTGACACGATAAAATATGTCAGTGGCGTGATAAAATATGTCGTAGTCGTCATTGGAGTCACTGACCCGATTATTAGGCAGAAGAAATGTTGAATAAATCACATAAACGGGATCAGTGATTTTACTTATTATCAAATTCGGCGAAATATTGTTCTGTTGAATAAATTAATCAGGAGATGTGGTCAAATAAAATAACATAGTATTACATAATATTATATAATATAGATTTGTTGGAAGTAAGTTGCAAGTAAGTCCGTCATCTGTGCGAAATACAAATTAGTTGCGAAAAGAGACGGATCGAAAAGATTTGAGCATTTTGTTAATTATTTTGTCTTGCTATTAGAGAATAAAAGCAGAAAATGTGTGCAGGAATATTAGCCTGACTACCATCTCCCAGTTCATGCTGTTAATGTATAACAGTTTTTATTGATAGCGTCCATCTGTCCTTCGGCGCTGCTTTCGCCTGTGAAAATTATTATTCATAGAGTTGTTATTAATAGTAATATTATTATTATAATTATTATAATTATTATTATTATTATTATCATTGTTATTATTGTTATTATTATTATTATAGTTATTGATAGCGTCCATCTGTCCCTACCCTCTGGCAACAATCGTACCTCGCTAATACGGGCGCTGCTTTCGCTTACACCTCCTCAAACCCCCACAAAAAGTTCCATAGTAGACTCCGGAGAATTGGCATCTTTGGTAATTAATTGTTCAATATAAATCTAGAGTAAAGCTAACTTAATATCAAAAATGACGGGGCCAATTTGTCACCTGAACGAATTATAGCAAAGTGTATTTTCTCGATGAAATTATAATAAGAATTTTTGTGGCAATGTACGGCCAATTTCAGATACACGAACAAATTAATCATTGAATCTAATTCAGAAACAAAACCATTTCCGTATACTTGATAATCCATGCTACAAAATTAGCATGACTTGAATAAAGAGATTTATTGATTTAAGAGAACGCGACGAGTGTAGACGGTCATCATACTTTCACTGACGCAGCGTTGAGAGTGTCGGAAAAAAATCTTGACTTTAACGTAATGTGAACGCCCTGGACCTTCCCATGCAATGAGAGTCACGATAATATTGTTTACAATAAATGATATTAAGCACTGAAAAGCAAAGAAAACGATAGGAAATTGATCATATCTTCAATGAAAACGTTTCGGCGGCCAGCGCTATCATCAGGTCAAAAAAATTATAACCTAAAGTATTGAGAAATCGACAAACGAACCTATATCTATCAACAATTTCAAGAGGAGATGAATTGTACGCGTTTTTAAGACAAGTATCTCAATACTTTTAGTATATGAAAGAAGGCAAAGTAAGCATTTTTTGTGCGGTTTGCATATATGAAATTTATATAAAAACGTACTTGATTAACGCACCAAATGATACTACCATCAAGCGTTTTATTATATGTTGGGAAATCATAAGATGTAAATAAAATATTATTGCAGTGCGAGTAGGTACCTAAATGTGTGGATATAGTTTTTTCCTTGATGTTCATCGAATATATTTTATATTTTTGTCAAAAAAAGAATCTTGAAGAAAAAAGGGTCAATGGATTCTGTGATGAAAAACACCGGCTGTGGCTGACTAAATTTAATATATTTTACCTGGCCCAAAAATCCTAATGCCCTCTATAGAAGTAAAAAGCTATATTTTGTTCTCAATTCCTTTGTTGAGTCATTATCAATTTAAATTATTTAAACACGAGTAATTATGTAAATATGCAACAAACTCATTCAGAAACGCTAGTTCACACGAACTCCAATCCTTGGCTATGTAATTTATGCCTTGACTTGCATGTTGAAATAAGGCGGAAAACTATTTATTATTGTAAACTTGGGCTTTAAAAACAAGAATTTCGACAGTAAATTGCACAAAGCATTCATTAAAATTTTTCTCTGCAATATAGTTGCTTGCTGAAATATGCACATAACAAATGGGGATTGTTTCTCAACAGTTTTCCACTTTTACCGCCGCCTCCTGGCGCTGGAATATTTTCGTAAGACAGTCGCTTATGGCACGTGAAATGTAGCCATAGTTGCAATAAAACCGAGCTGGACGGCCGGATCGCTGCTTGGATCTGTTGTTGGTGAACGCCGTGTGTTTGAAACGGAGCAGGACGAACGCGTGGCCGCTCGTACATTGTGTTGGTGAACGCCATGTGTTTAAAACGGAGCAGGACGAACGCGTGGCCGCTCGTACATTGTGTTGGTGAACGCCGTGTGTTTAAAACGGAGCAGGACGAACGGGTGGCCGCTGGGCATTGTTACCTAATAACACGTTCTTAATATGCACCATAATTGCTCCATTATAATTATCATCGGACTCCTAAAAATGAGTGGCTGTGGCTACTTCAATAATATTATACAAAAGACACATGATACACGAAACTAAATGTTGGCGATTAAACAACAAGTTCCGCCAACGCGAGTTCTTTATTGTTGTGTGACTTGAGTTGGAATTTTCGGTTAATATTGAGGAGTGGCTCTGCCTCTAGGGCGGGAAAAAAATTAATTCCCTTGCATTACGAACCAATTTTGGGCTTAGCTTAGCAGTCTATTAAAATAGCGCATCGAAAATGCGTTCAGTTCCTTAAAAAAATTGAAGCACATCAGAAATAAACCTCTGCAGATCTTACTAGGGGATTTGAGGAAATTTTATTTTTCCTGCGAAAATTGAGAAGCTCGAGTAAGACCGGCTGCGTGCTGTATTCGGTTCCCCAAGCCATTGTGGAAACGCAGTGAATCGCGCGACGCGTACTAATTGAGTGAAGATTTTTGCTCTGCATGTGCATTGTTGTGCGCATATCATAGGAAAAGTTCTTGCATCACACGCAATAAAAAGACCAAAACACGAACGGCGCTCGGCGCATCAATCATGCACCTCGAGTCGGTCAGTTTCCAACCGGGAAATTCGATGACCGATAGAGTAGAGCAATTTAACGCTTTATGAATTGAATTTAAACCCATCAATTTATCCTATTTATTTTATTTACCTTCCTTTATCCTCGACCAATAAGTCATGTTCGATAATGACATGAAAAATTGTACTAATCTTTAAAATACGAAATATCGAAAGTATGATCCATATAAACACGTAAACATTTCTTAAAACTCGAACAATATTTTGCAATAACTTTTAGACCTCTGATAACACAAAATTAAGCTAAATAGACGTGTTTCACAAGTTTACGATGTTGTATGAAATAAATGCAATGATTTACGACGAGGAATTTGACTTTACTTCCTGTTGTCCCAATCAAAGTTTTTGCTTCCTCTGCACGGAACTTCCTGGTCTGTGCAGAATCACGAACTTGCAATCGAAATGCCGATGTTCTAATCTAAATACAACGTTATAGCTTAAACATTTTTTCACTAACAATGCATAGGCAATAGACGGTGAGGAATATTAAGGCGAATATTTTGCGCATTTCTATGAATACACAGAGCAAATAATGCAAAATAAGAGTACGCAGTAAACACATAATAAGGACAACAAGGACAGTAAACCTTATTGTTTTTCCGGCGCATTTAAATAGGCCGAAATTTTAGGTGCAATCATGAAATTACTGTTCAATTAAAGTTAGATAATCGCAAGAGGTTATATTGCATATGATTTGACATATCAGCAAAGTTTTTTATTTTTAGTTTTATAGTATAATTGTATTCTTTGCCCTACATAAACAACGGTGCATACATGAATTCCGTTTTAGGTTATTATTAAATAAACTATTATCTAAAAAGCTATTTATCATCGGTGAATGGTTTACACTTATGCGTAGCTTAAGTCTCTGCACTATAAACAAACTCTGCTACTCTATACAAAAGAGTGACTAACGTGGATTTTGAATCTGATACTGATCGACGTGTACCTATAATATAAATTGATAATTGATACATCAGCAACACCTCATTGCCTGGAAGATTGATCTTTCGCCTGCGGTTAGAACACATCTTCACCATGTTTGTTATGTTATGTTATGTTATGTTATGTTATGTTATGTTATGTTATGTTATGTTATGTTATGTTATGTTATGTTATGTTATGTTATGTTATGTTATGAGTTATGTTAATTCCCAGGTACTTTTTGGGAATTATTGTTTGGGTTATTTGGAGTAGCTTATCCTGAAATCCTGGCAAAAATGTATTTTCTATGATCAAATGAAACACTCCACGGATTACTCCACTCCACATTTAAAAGTTTTTTTTTTCGTTAGAATTTTTCATATGAAAAGAAAAGTCTGGATCGAAATTTTATGCGGAATAATAAAGAATATTCCCTGAGTTCCAGGTACTTTTTGGAAATTGTTGTTTGGGTTATTTGGAGTAGCTTACCCTGAAATCCTGGCGAAAATATATTTTTTATGAGCAAATGGAACACTCCACGGAGTCCTCCACTCCATATTTAAAAGTTTTTTTAAATATGGATACATTACTACTGGTCCGATTTATTAACATTCATTTACGGTTGAATGCACTTGCAATGCAATAAAAACTTCACAGTTATGAATTAAACGAACTATGGTTTAACAAAACATATTGCTCAGTTTTCGTACCTCCACGGGTAAGAAATATTGCCTTAACTTGAAAAAATTGAAGGAAATCGATTGAAATTACATTCTTTAGATTTGTTAAGCGATTAAAATGCATGGTTAATAAAGTTTTCATTATTTGAGTGCACATATCAAGTTGCGTCGATAACCGAGGAAAAAATGGCTCTGCTAGTTGCCTAGAACTGTGACAGAGATTTTCAGCCGGTTAATATATTAATACTGCGTAAGTAATATATTAAATATTAATTCAAAAATACATTTACTGGATAAACTGGATAATTCAAATGATGAATTGTTATAAATTATCATAGTTGATGAATTATTTTATACTTTTTCTACAGCAACTTATTTGATCTTGTTAAAAAAAAACATTTCGGCCTTGAGGTCTGCTCAGCAAAAAATCTTAGTGCCATTGTGAACCAATTCCACCTGAGCGTCTAAGAATCAAGAATAAAAGCTTTATTGAGGTTGGGTTCTATCTTGATTAAGCGCTGCAAAAAAGTAGGATGTGTTGGGATTCAAAGCTTCAATAGGAGCGGCTCAAGTCTTATTTAAAAACTTTAAATAGAGGATATTTTTTCCAGTACCAGACTGAAGCATTAGTGCAGGAGCGCGTGTATTGATAAAACACTAGTTGATATGGTTCGCTGCTTAACAAGAAAGGTTTTTTAAGATTAAGATGACTCGTGATGAACCTGAAGGTCTTGCAAAGTGAGAGTCAAGTAAACTAGGTTACATTTTACTTCAATTCTCGTTTCCTCCATGACATTCAACTAATTTGTGGTAAACCTAACTCATTTAAAAAAAGGTTGACTAGCAATACAAAGATACAAAATTCAAGGCAAAGATTTAGCTACCATTTAATTATTTATTGATGTGTTGTGTGTGTGCAACGTGTGCGTGGTTTTCTCACTTGGTTACGTAACTGTTGATATGACTTATAATGTGTGTAGGTGTTGATCTTCCAGCGATACGCTAAGGCCAAAAAAATGCATTCAGCAATTTTTTATGGTGTTTAACCTATTAATGAGCATCGCTTGTACAATATATTAATGAGCATCGCTTTCATAATTTATTAATGAGCATCGCTTGTATAACATCGCTTGTATAACCCGCGATGTCGCTGCCAGTTATATCGAGTCTTACAACTGACAAATTCGGGAAAACACTTTTTGCCTTCTATTTGTCCAAAGAATTAAAAAGAACCGTTAATAATTGAGGTGCAAATTGTATATAATCTCAATTTATGAAAAGAAATCATGCAGAATTTTCAAGGTGTGGACGCGGTATAGAACCTGGAGGTACATGACTGGCATTATACCGCAGTTTTTATTCAAGTCCCGACGTTACTGAAGAGCGGGATTTGCTCCTGAATTCTTCAGACGACGCTCACTACTAAAATATAAGGGCATTGGCTGTCTAGTAGTTCGTTACATAACAGAGCGTTCAGCGCTAGGTTACGTTGAGGGCGTTACGTAATGATCTATTATAATTCAATGATTAGTTTTTATATACAGTATATTAAAGAATAAATTCGTTGTTATGAATAATTTGTGGGTACATCTTGACTGAATTCAATGCTTGAAGCCATGAATGTCAGTTGGGTGATCGTAGAGCTCCTAAAGTGTAATGGAAAATAGCCTACAGTGACAAGGTAATGCATTTAATTTTTTCTCGTTTAGAATTATTAGATTTATTAACTTGAAAATTTAACTACAAAGATAAATATCGTTTTAAGAACTTTAAAACTTGAAGGGGCATCCAGTATAATTCTTTAAAGAACACAAGACAGGTAAGGGTGTTTTGCGAATTGCGATCGTTAAGGTTGCGAATGAGATGAAGACGGGAAAAAAATTCATGCGTAACGTGATTATTCGTAACGGATTTTTTTTAATGAATTTACAGCTAGTGGCAGAGTGCCCTACAGCAGAAATGTCTACTTGAGAGACTTGCTCGTGCAGCACAATAAACTAGGAGAACCTAATAAGGTAATTGAGATACTGAAGCCTAGAGGGCAGCCTTCGGTCAGTCGTGTTCCAAGTGCCACCTAGAGAAGATGCAGACGGTCGCGGCTATTCTTTGGTCAGTATCAAAAACTTTAACGCAGGCCATTGTTCAAGTATTTAAAGTCAAATTGGGAATCAATTTGAGAACAACCTGCTTTCGTGTACTATATTTTGCTGAAATAATTATATAAAAACCCTCATTTTGGCAACCTGTACTGTTAAAACTTTAGTGCCCCATATGCATTGCTGCGCGCAAAACCTTGAAGTGAGCGCTTCGTTGGTTCACATTCTACTAGTTACCATTATCGCCCACTCAATGTCGTGAACGATCTCGTTTTAATTTGCCCTAACTTTTTTAAAAAAACTGGTATTATCTTGATCACTAAACTTTATATGTTCGTGGAATCCAGGAAATATTTCTACAGTCATAAGGATGAAAAATCAATTCAAATAATCGATTTAGTGATTTAAATCAAAGCATCGCATTCTTCTGTGAATATCTTCATTTAGGTATAGTAGTGTTTTACAAACAATTTAAGTGGCAAAAAGGTTGAAGATTTACTAAAATAAATAATCGGAATCGCCCTAATGAGTACATATTTATTTATTAATCCAAAGATTTTTCAGCCCAGCTTCACAAACTACAATAAAAAATTTCATTATAAAAAATTTGGCAGCTTATATAATTACGCACGGATTAATTTTAATAAATTGATAATATTAAGTTAGAAATTTTAACTTCTTTCATGAAAAAGTACATAAAATTTACAATACATTTATTTATAACAATTTCATATATGATGTCAAAATTGCGAGCAAATTTCAAAAATTCACTAGTTTCTCAAAGTCACAGATTTTAATTTAAAAATTCAAATGAAAGTCCAAAATTAAAATATGAAATTTCAATTCAATTTCTCGCCCACGATTGCACTTGGACAAACTGCACACAAATTTAACCTGAACATTTTCACCGAGTAAGAAAAGAACGAATAAGTACTAAAGAATTGAATAACATTCCGACGGGATTTGACCCTGACGCGGATGTAGGATGTAATGGTTAAGAGAAGTTAATCTAGAAACTTTCACAACAGAAAATTAAATTCAAAAATTTTGTGCACAATTCGAGAAATAGAACAAGGGATATCTTACCTGTTGACTTCTCAAAGGGATAGTCGGTGTAAAGTGTAACAGTCGCTGGTCACCACTGGTGTTAGATCACCACTTAATACGCGTTGAAGTCTCCTTACGCAGGTTGAAATCATCCTGAAAATTGTTCTGCATTAAGTTGCTTTCGCGTGTTTGATCTGTGTTTAATAAATGATTGAATATTAACGTGAGCCGTTTCTTTCAGCAGCATGAAGTTAGTCTGTCTAAATAAGCTTTTATTTTCATAATATTTGATTTAACCATAGACAGCCATCAAATATCCCGATTTCAATGTGGTTGTGAATCCATCCTTGACCTTTTATTCGAACGTAGAAGAAACTGGGCTTTATAAGGACCTTGATTTAACCGGGTATCTCTATAAAATCTTAGCCGCGTATCAAGATGATATATTGGCATTTTACATCTACAAAAAACTGAAACTATTCGCAGTGATTCTTTAAATCCTGGGAGCTCGCAAGATGTGCTCCCCAATAGTGAACACCAATTGCCTGCATTTACTGTGTACCCATAGCGGTTATCTATTACATAACCGAGGTGATTTCCTGTATTAAGTAGAGGACCTAGAACTTTGTGCCACATTAGAATTTTTGTAAACGCCGAATTTCTTTTCTATTTAAATTTTCAATTTAAGTACTTTAATTAATTAATACTGTCGTTTCGTGTGATCGAAATTATCTCCTATTAAGGGAAATTTTCATCTAAAACATAATAAAATACTAATAAAATACAGGATTCACGATGGATGCCGTTCAGCTGAATATGGTGAGGTTTGTCCAGTTTTCGAGACCTTGATGCAGAAAACACGTAGCCCAACCAGATAACTGCGTGAGGCTTTGTCAAAATATCGATGCATTATTTGCTCCTTTGCGGAGCATTCTGACCCAGATTGGCTGTATTAGTGCTGTGTGCAGAACGTGCGTCACCATATGGACAATATGACTCATTCATGTTTCTGAGTATATACAAGCCGCTGTATTTACCCAGCCAATGGCCAAATTTGCCACGTCGTCCCTTTAGTGTGGCTACGCCAGTTTTTACAGCCGGTCTCGAGAAATGGCAAAGAATTCAACACGCGAGTTTTGATGCAAGAACTTCGATGATTTTAATCGTGGCTTGTCAATCGCGGTCGACAGGAGCGCTAAATTCTAGTTATAAATTCCTAAATTCTGTGTCTAAGATCTGTCTCGAGCGTCGAAGACTTTGTTTAATATTATAATAGAAGGACTTTTTTCTATTATCGTAAGTTGCAATTTTTTATTATTTTTACTCATATCGTGCCTATGCATGACTAATTTCTAAATTTTTTTATCACAGTTATGCTTATTAATATTGTTTGGCTCGAAATGTACTGCACATATACTTGATCCCAAGCCAAGATGACGTCGATGCGAATAATTTCACTAAGAAACCTCTTACTTTATATAATATTATTAAGTGCCACTTTATCATGCATTGTATCATACAGTTATTATATTATAATGCGGTATCAGCATTATTGTGATTCGGAATTCTTTTTACAGGGTTTTTGTAGGCCTAGCGGCCGCGAATGACAGTCCGTCTTTCTTGAAACGCGGAAGCTGCAAGACGGGCGTCCAGCCGCTCTCCGGCTTTGACAGAAATAAGGTGAGTTGTTGGCAGGGAATTTACGCTTTCCCTTTACCACGTTTTACTGATTTTCACTTTCAGAGCTGTTAAACAGTTAGGTACCCTTTAAACCCAGTTTAGGCAAGGGGCTTTATGGACTAGTTTCCAGTGCTAGGAGAAGAATAAGAAAGAGTTTCCAGAATAAGAAAGAAAGAAAGAAAGAGTTGTTGGCAGGAGATGAGCTGCGTGCAGTCAGATAAATTAATGGATCATATTGTTCATTTAGTAACACACTTTATTACACGAGTAGGGAGCGAGCGTAGTATAAATGCACGCTATAGCCAGGCTAAACTGGGTCAGAATGACCCATACAACTTCGAAAAGTAGGTTCCTGTTTGGACAAACTATCACTTATTTCTATGAGCTCGTGTTTGGTGGATTGGTTGATTGTCACCAATTAATGTCATTGTCATACCTCATGCTGTTATTTAACGCTTAGCATTCGGTTTCACGATAAAAAAAAGGCTGAAGTGCAGCAATAATTATAGGCGATTAAGCATCTGCATGACGCAATTTGCGCCCTAGATAATTTGTAATTTAATTCCAAGGAATAAACTCAAAACGTTACGGATGTAATATTTTGTTATCATTACATTTTTTTGATAGGATACTTGGCCGATTCTCTGTGCGATCGCAAAAATAAAACGCGTTTCTAAATCTTGTAGGCAAACAGGCAAAAAAAAACATTATGTCTAACTTGTACATTTTCCGCCAGATGGCGGGACGGTAGAAAAGTTCTATTAACCTCACGTGATAAATTCGAGACGAAAACACTTCACCCACTACATTGTGTACCAGAGAAGTGCAATGGCTACTGTTTAGCATTTGTTCTAATTTTGGGCCATAACCTATCGTAATTGTCGCCCTATTTTAATTAGCATTAGATTATAAAATGAAACATTGAAACCCATAATATAACATAATATTAAAGACATCTTTCCGCTTCATCATAATGAATAGATTGCTTGGTGTGAAGGCAAGATGGTCGAATGTAGCGCCAGCTGAATTCAGTGAATTCTCTAATGCTGTGAAGCGGATATTTTGACTATAATGCTCGCCTGTCGTGTACTCGAATAATTTTAGATTGATTTACCTTTTGCTATCGTCATGAATTTTTATTTTTAATGAGTACACCACGCAATAATGTATAAAACCACGTACAAAAATATTAGCAAAAAACAAATTCCTAAACACAAACGGACATCTATTTTTAAAATTCAAAAATTATTTCTACCTCCAAATATTTCATAATACAATTTTGGGTAGAAGAAAACGTTCACAGCCTCTCTTCTCTTACAGTTTACTGGACGCTGGTTCCGCATTGGAGGCATCCGCAACCCTGATGAGGAGAAGGCCGTTAAATGCACCACACTGGATTACAGAGTTGGAGGTAGCGATTAGTTAAAATGTTATCGGAATTAGTTAAAGCATTATCGGGAATAAAAACAAAATGTCAGGCTGCCATTAACATAATCGTGGCTGGTAATTTATGTAATTCGATAAAGTCCCAAGCCCATCAGTTTGGAGAAGTTCATTAGAAAAGGCTTAGCTCGAAACACCTAATGTTTAGAGAGGTCAAAATTAAAACATGAAGTTTCCCGAAAACTGGGAAACAAGGATCTTGTGACTTCGAGGATTAATATAAAAATAATAGCGATTTCAGCGTTCATTTGGCCGTAGGCCTGTCGCCAATTCTTAACATCACAGAACATTCACAGCTTGTTGCGGTCTCGAACCGCAACTCCAGTAAGGCTTTTGCTTAACCGACTGGGACCGCCTTGCCGATTCTGGGATCGAACCCGCACCTCTCTGCTACAATCCTGATACTCTGAACTGTCACCATTAGGCCACCCTGGCCTTAATTATTTTTAATGCTTTAAATTTACCTTGTGCAGTTGTAAATATTACCGTTGTATTATATATATAAGTAGATAAATGAAATGGTTTCAATTATTTACGATGTTTTACGGCGCGAACGAATTCTAACGAATGAGAGCAGCTACGCAAGCTGGAAATCTTTGACTGAAATACACCATCCACCATCACATGGACATGGTATCGCAATATACTAAGTGTTTTGTCGTTGCAGCGACCGGCATGGACATGGTGTCGCAATATACTAAGTGTTTTGTCGTTGCAGGGACCGGCATGGACATGGTGTCGCAATATACTAAGTGTTTTGTCGTTGCAGGGACCGGCATGGACATGGTGTCGCAATATACTAAGTGTTTTGTCGTTGCAGGGACCGGCATGGACATGGTGTCGCAAGGCTTGGACCACATCGATGAGTTTACCAGGAAAGTCACCCCCATGACCATGGACGACCTCACTGTGGGCTCCTTTGGCCTCACCTCCAATAGTGAGCTCGCTGCCAATATTTCACAGATATTATATGAGAATCATCGTAATTCGATTGGATTTTAGTGCCTCTGTAGTGGCTAGGAGAAAGTTAAAATTAATTTTAAGACAAGGGCCTCGTTCGCGATAGGTGGTCGCCCGTTCAACACTGTCCATCACCGAAATACGAATTTTCATGATTTCTTTTTCACATTTTCAAGTCAACGCAATTCTTACTAACAATATTATTTGCATAAAAGTTATCTTACTCCGTCCCTACCTCAGTCCCCTTGATTAAACAGTGAACAGCCGCATACCTTTATGACATTCAATCTATTCATGAACCACTCATCATTGCCTCAGTTTACATACTCTTCGATCAACATTTCCCATTTCTAAAATGTCCCATTTAGTTACCTCGCGATTGATGCCAAATTTTCCAAAATTTAAGATTAAATATTTAGCGCTCGACATAAATACTATATTTGTATTAGCACTATCAATTTAAACATAAACCACCTTGAAGGATATAAATTTATCTCTTCCATCCGAAGGGAAAAACTCCATTAATTGGAGCGATAATATTTATTGTTTCGAGAGGTTGAAAAAAGGCCAGACCGGAGGAATGAAATTGGTATGCAAAATGAATTGTTTACTTTCTAGTGTATTGATAAGACCTGACCGGAGATTAGTGCATCTTCACAGGCCTAATTTAAAATCAAAGATCTTATACCACTAGTAATGTAACAAATACCAAGAAAGTTAGCATACTGGTAAGATAAAAATTTTTTGCCGTCACAACTCGCAGTAAATTTTCAAGTCCCGGTTTTCTACGACCACAGATCGCCCCGTGAAGCTGGAAATACTCGAAACGGACTACACTTCGTACGCGTGTCTGTACTCCTGCACCGATATCGCTGGTACCCACTTCGCGCAGTTCGCTTGGATCATGTCGCGCCAGCCCAAACTCGACAAGCGGGAGGTGAACTATGCCTTTTTTTGTGTCACTAAAACTCGATTTAAAAATCTTCACTTAGACAAATTATTCAGGTTTTTCCAAAATGCGATGCACTTTTAGCCCTTCAACGTGGCATCCTGACACAGTTTGGGCTGGGAAAGAGAGTATCAGGTCTACGTCTAGACTCTGCTAGTGCTGTGGGAAATAAAATTGTCACTATTTGAACACTATGACCTATTCATGTTCTAAGTGTTTATTTGATTTGTATTCACAAGTTATCTAATTGATTTGAACACGTTTGAACTTAATAATGAGCAGCATTAATATCGAGCTCATAAAGCCTAATGCAATGAAATATGTTGCTTGCTCTTTAATGTTCTATCACTTTCACCGGACAGACTCAATAATGGGTTCAATTAAGAACTTGTGGCGTATTTTCCAAAGTTTTTGACTGCTACCTCCATTAATACACATATAATTTTTATCTGTCGTGCAAAATACCCTATCATAAATTATTTTGATATGAGCTCGTTGTCAAAAATTGCATGAATTTTTGCAATTTCTTGACTTTCCGCTTTTCAGGACTTTTGTGGGAACGCAAAAACAGGACCTTTTCAGTGACAAATTATTTTTCACTGAGTTGCTCGTCTTATGTGGCATGAAAACAAGCATCGATCAGACTTTGCACGAATTCATTTTTTTTAATAAAATGGAAACAAGCAGCATTGAGACTTTACACTAAGGACAATTTTTTTATTTTTCAATAAAAAGTAAGACATTTTCATTACGTAATTTGGTTTACAGATCGGTTTGTGTCAGCTTGCGTTGAAGGAAGCTGGTGTTCCCGTGGGTAAGCTGAAAGGCACCCGACAAGACTCAGCGTGCAACTATCCCCCTGAGGAATAGCCTCCCGACGGGTGAAATCTGCGTGCAATTATCCCCCTGAGGAATAACCTCCCGACGGGTGAAAACATCACCCATCAAATGGGTAGTTTGTCCTGCAGAACAAGACACTTTAATGAGAAAAGGAATTTTGGACTGATAGGAATTTTTATAATAGTGGGTTATTTCGAGGATGGACAGTGTGATTCTATGAACTTTTTTAGTGTTTTAGTGATATTTTGTTTTAAAATAATATTCATAAATCGCATTGAATAAGTAACAAAGAGAAATGTTCAAGATGGGCGTTTACCAAGTGCTTCTTGAGCGCTGAACACAACATTGTATTTTTTGTAAAGCGCCCACAACCACAAAATAGCAGATATAAAAATACGTAACTTTTAAATTTTGATGAAATATTTGCCTTAATTATCCTCGTGTAACAATTTGAAGCCAATTAAATCATAATTTATTTAAGATTCACTTAATCCACGTAAAAAGCAATCCTTCAGAGAATATTAATTACACAAGCACTTGTTCGTCAATTTATTTTTATGGTAGAAAAATTCAATCCATCGTCGACACATCGTTTATGTGAATGCTTTGAACACCTTTTGCAAGACGAATCTATTTATAATTTTTAAATTAAATGTCATTTGTAAAATTTTGTTTCTTAAGCCTTTTAATCTTATTAATTTTGTTCATGTTCGCAACCTGACGCCCCTCAGATTAACGCCGATTAAGAAATAAGCTTGATAGTGATATAATTAATCCATTAGATATTTTGACGAGTTGAAAAGTTTTAACAGTAATAAAATAAGTGTGGGTTATTTAATCAATTCGGGATTAGCGTTCAAAATTATTTTGTTTTTATAACACTTCTCTCTAACTTCACTTCTTGTTTGTTTGTCTGTCTGTCTGCAACAAATCTTAAAATAGATTTTTAACACACTTCTACCTCTCCAATCGATCTGAAATTTTGCACACTTGCGCAAAGTTGGAGACAATGCATGAATCGACATAATAAATAATTTTGAAAATTAAAAAAAATTTTCGTATATAAAAAAATGTAAAAATTAATTTTGTTTAAATTTGGAAATTAAATTTGAAATTCATTGTAGATGTGTAACATCGGACTCCGGAGACGCTGTATTCTTTAGAAGTGTTGTCTTTAAAAAGTAATTTTCAAACGCATATTATTTACTGGTTGACTTCCAAGGCCGTGAAGATCTAAAAAAGTTGGTTCGTCGCATTCGTGTGTTTTTTAGAATCATTTTCAAGTTTTTGCATATATACAGAAATTATCTCGAGAGCATGAATCTTAGTTGTGTGAAGCTAGAAATTTTCCTGTTTGTTAAAGTAAGAAATCCAGAGCTCCATGTTAAAAGCTGCTGAATTTCCCCCATTTTCGGCCATGTTTACTTTTAAATTGTTCCATGTTGCCTCGCGAGGATGCGTTGGTGCTTTAAAATTTTACCAAGACTTGATGTATTGCTTCATCTGGCTGGAGCATTAATTAAATCATTTAATTAATTTTTATCTAGCTTGCCTAAATAAAGCTAATTAATTTTATCTAGCTTTATTAATATACGGTCAAAAAGCATTTAAAGCATTTAATTTATAATTAGAGAATATAATTAATTTTTAGCGAATTTTCTCATTTATGGAAAAAAAGGTGCTATTGTGCTCCCCATGTCCGTCTGTCCGTCTGTCTGTCTGTCCGTCCGTGACTTCACGTTCTCGTCGACGAGAAAATGCGCTCTCTGCCACTCACTGCAGTGAGTACTGAGTTATATTTTTCTATCATTGCTTTAATGGTAAAAAATATTATGCATCCTGGCTTAAGAATCCAAAACTCAAAATTCATTAAGTAGTTAAGTGTGATCCTCGAAGAGGCGATTAGGTTGCATTTCGTGATCAGATTCTTTCTGCTATTTGCTCATCCATTGTGGATTAAAATTAAAGTCTAAATTTATTTTAAAAAATTTGTCGAAAATGAACAACCCGCGTTATCACACTGCTCTGGCACAGATCCCATATCCTTTTCTTAGACAGTAAAATAACTTTAAAAATTTTGTTTGGAAAAACGTTCATGAATTAATTCCAACTTAACTATGGAAGAAGGCGTACGTGAATATTAATTGTATTGATTAACCAAATAAATGAAGCAATAATGTCGGAGCAAGGACTACTACACACAGGACATGCATAGCCTATGTCCAGCCTCTGCTAGCAGAGGCGATCGCCTACACTATGAAAATGCTGGTGTTTTAGTGGCATCAACAAATGATATGCCCATAATTGTTTCATACAATAGTATTACAATGTGTGTAGTAGTCCTTGGTCAGAACCATAGACTTTTTGCCAGTTTTGAAGTTCAAAATAATTTTGAACTTCAAAACTGGCAAAAAGTCTATGGTTCTGACCAAGGACTACTACACACATTGTAATACTATTGTATGAAACAATTATGGGCATATCATTTGTTGATGCCACTAAAACACCAGCATTTTCATAGTGTAGGCGATCGCCTCTGCTAGCAGAGGCTGGACATAGGCTATGCATGTCCTGTGTGTAGTAGTCCTTGTGTCGGAGATAAATGATTTCCTTCGAAATCTATTCGGTTTTATGCAGGAAAACCTAGAAATTTAAACTCGAATACTCAATTCGATGAAGGTTACAACCGAGTACTTTTTTTTTAAATAGAGCAAATAAAAATGAGGGCAAATACTAATCAATATTATAATGAATAATAAAAACAGAATACTCTTTTCGTGCATGGCATGCAGAGGATTTGAAGCCCCGTTTCGTGCCATTCAATTGTTGTTTCTTTAAGCAACAAAAATTATTAAATTGTATTATTGTTTTTTTAAGCGACAAAAATATAATGCGCGTATGTGAGGCATGTTTAGGCCTGCAGCTTCGTTTGTGCTTTAAAAGAAAAGTAGCAAAGAAATTAGTTGGTGTGCCTTGCCACGACCTGGGACTGATCCATTACAACGAGAAGCACTAGAGCGATATTTCCTATGAGGCAGTAAAGAAGGCTGTATAATTGGCGGTCTATAAAGTTAAAGTGTCACTACGTGACAGTAAACGAGGCTTCACAATTTAAGGCCAATAACGTTATTTCTACACGAGAGGCAATATTGCTGTACCATTGAAGGTTTATAAATTTATTTCTGCGTGGCAGTAAATGAGGCTTCACAATTTAAGTCTAGTACGTTATTTTTACGTAGCAGGCAAGAAGGCTGTACAATTGAATGATTGTTAATTTCAACACGTCATTTAATAGGCTTCACAATTGAAGGTCTATTACGTTATTTATAAGTGACAGGAAATGAAGCTTGACAATTTAAGGTCTATTACGTTATTTCTACGGGGCAGGCAATAAGGCTGTACAATTGAAGGTCTATAAGTTATTTTTACGTGACAGGCAATGAGGCAGCATAATTTAAGGTCTATTACGTTATGTTTAAGTGACAGTAAATGAGGCTTCACAATTGAAGGTCTATTACGTTATTTCTAAGTGAATGGCAGTAAATTAGGCTTCATAATTTAAGGCCTATCACGTTATTTTCACGCGTCAGTTAATAAGGCTGCACACTTGAAGGCCCGTAGCCTCGTTTACGAAGCACCATAGCTGGGTCCTCCACCCACGCCCGAGTCGTCTATATTTTTAAGGGAAGCCGGACTGGCAGTTTGCAAGGTCGAAGGCGTTGTCTCTTAGCTCGTCCAATCCAGCCCAAGATCAGATACCAAACTTGGCACGAACGCATCGCGAAACAAGTCTTACCGGCTATACTGTGAAGAGAAATATAAATCAAGATCAAGTGAACTCAAGGAAGCATGTAGTAGAAGCTAAGTGGATTTCATTGATACTTGAAAGCTTTCGGTAGTTCGAGGTAATTATAATCAAGTATGGTTAATGGAGAATGTGATACATGTTAGATCATGACCAAATGTTGTTTTATTGTTTTACTATAACTGCGCAAGCTGCGGGCATGTTTGGTTACATAACTCCAGTCTACAAGTCGTAAGTCATCCTCAAAATATTTAAATAATTCAAACATTGCTCTGTTTCTCTTCATACTCCGTCAATGACTATGTGTGCTTTTGAAATTTTTCTGGTATGTAGCAGAAATAATTAATGCAATCATTCCTCTCATTAAAAAATAAAATCTTTAGTAAACACTGCTAGCAAGAACTAACAAACACCCTAAATCAACCAGGCAAACACGAAGAAATTCAGCAACGGTGTCGAAAACTAGAGACACTAACAATCAATTAAATTATTTCTATTGAAACAAAGCCGCTGCCTAACAGCCTTTCTATGAAACCTATTTAATTTGAAATAGTACGGAAAAAATCCAAGCATCTAGCCGTTGGGAAAAAACTTTGATGATATCTCGGTAGAAGAAAAAAACTCCATAGCCCATTTCGGGCAGAGGTGAAGATGAAATAGAGGCAACTTCCTTACTCATTTCTTCGTTAAATTGTAAACAGAAGGGTTACGTTTCTGTTTATGCAAACAAAATTTCCCATGAGTGTAAATAACAAAATCATTCTAAAAAATAATTTAAAATGCACACCAATTTAAAATGCATAATTTACCCCGTTTGGGGTAGAATCCCTAGCATTGATTTATCTACAGCCAAGTGGTAACATAAATCCGCCCATATTCACAATAGCTTTTTATGACGATATGCACAATCATTGTTTGCAGATTTCTATGTCGTCGACGCCTAGTGGTGCAGACGCCTTTTTAATGGTGATGCATCCAGGTGAATGCATAATTGGCCTTCAGTAAGAGACTGTAGAATTTTATTCTAAGCGGACATATCTCGACTAAAATAAATTGTTAGAATATCACTTAGGCTAATTGGACAAAGTGTGATATTTTTCAGTGCTGCCAGTCTTGAAAATATGATTTTTTTATTGTAATCGGCAATGCTCTTTATCTAAGAGCACAGATGTTAATTTAAGGATCACAAGAGAAGCTAATTCATTGAATGCAATTATAGAAGTGGGAGATCCGAAGTAGCTCTCAATGCGTTTTTTTAATAAATTTTTCAGAGAATTTACATCAACCTTCATCCACCCCACCCAATGCCTAAAAAAAGGTATACTCTCAACGTCGTTCAACAATAGTAGTGTATACATTATATTCTCCAGGCAAATTACAGGTAAATTAGAGGTATTGCATCCGCCATCATTGCATTACATATAAACAATAAAAGACAAGAAAACCTACACTATAAAGGGCGTGGCAGTGTAGGTGGCTGCCCAGTGTGGGCGTCGTTGGAGCGCGTCTTCCAGAGGTTCACTTCGTGTAGCAACTCCAGGGGCACGCAAGCTGCGTGTGCGAAACGCGGCAGCACAAAAAACGTGGGATGTGCAGCACTGAAGATGGAGCTGCAATGTGGCCAGTAAATATTTATTTCCAAGGTTCCAGACACATGCAGTGGTGGTAACACTTTTCGTCTGAGATTATTAGCATTGTACACAATAAGGCAAATGATAACAGAGGTATCCGGTCGTTGAATTTATCTCTTCGTGGTCAGGTAAAAAGAATAACTTCTTCTGATTTGTGACTTTTTACTAAGAAGCTTCACAGTTTATTATTCATGTGATAAAAATAAATTAGGTGCAACAATTTTGCAATAATTATAATATGTGTGAAGTAATTAGGAGCACGTATAAAAATTCCATTTTTATATCAAATTTAACGTCATTTATATGCGCCAAATCTCGTGCAGGGTGAAAAATTCTTTCAAAGTAAGTGAGAATCACGATGCATACTGCACTTTATTCTTGACTGTAATGTTGCACACCGTCGGCCTTAATAAACAATGTTCTCAGGCGCCCGAATGAATGTTAATCAAACTTCCATTGCTCAATGATTGCACTGCCCACGGTATTGTACAGTAGTATCCAACATGTGCTGTGGTATTCAAGGTCTTGCCTCCTTGAGTGTATTTACCATCGGTGGATAAGTTCCGTAAACTGAACCTCAATGCCATATCTTGTGCTGACTTCCGGGGCAACCGCTACAACATGAAGGCCATTTTATATTTCATTCCTTACTCAATATTCTTATGTCAGATGATGATCTAAAAATCTAATGGTGATTGTCATCCAAATTAATTTTTTTTCACTTTGTTGTGCACCCTGTATAATCATTACGGTTTATTCCGTCAGTATTAAGTACAAAAATTTTCGCAGAAGTGCTTTAAGGCTATCATATATTGTTTTTCTTTTTTTCTTCGTTATTGGATGTACTTCTTCGTAAAATAATTTATTTATAGGAGGTGATTGTTAATCGTAAACTTACAAAAATGACAGAGTGAACCTTTGTCCCTAAAGTTCAATTGTTTCTGCAGTCGCAGAGTATTATTTTGCGATAGATTCTACATGACAGGTAGTCTAGCTTTGTATATTATGATGAATAAAAATAGTTTAGTAATCACAATATAGAAACTACGCTGCGTCCATTGCAGTCGGTTTACCTAAGAACAATAATTGAAGTCTTTTGACAAAAAATTAGCAACAGCCTTTTAACCTGTAATTACCAACAGCCTTTTAACCTGTAATTAGCAACAGCCTTTCAGCCTGCACTTAGCAACAGCCTTTTAACCTGTAATTAACAACAGCCTTTCAACCTGTAATTAACCACAGCCTTTTAACCTGTAATTAACAACAGCCTTTTAACCTGTAATTAACAACAGCCTTTTAACCTGTAATTAGCAACAGCCTTTTAACCTGTAATTAACAACAGCCTTATAACCTGTAAGGTCAAATGGTTCCAGTTCCTGTAACTCGCAAAACCCCTCGGCCCTCGAACTGAAGATGACTCAGACATCTTCTCCTGTCTCTAGCGACGCACAAAAAGCATTGCATGTTGAACTGCGTCAAGTTGTTGCAGGATCAAGTAAGTATAGTAATCCTGTGTGGGGGTATAGACACCGGCGGCAGGCTCTGAGTCAGGCGTCAGTGTAGCTCTGAGCTTCACAGCACCAGCAACTAACTGAGGTGAGCTCAGTATATAATGAAGAAATTTATTCAACTTCAGTGACAGTATATAATGAACAAACTTATTCAACGTCAGTGAAGTGACATAAAATCATACGATGAACACTAGTTCGTGTTCTAAAAATATAATTCATCTAATATGATACTTATAATATGGATCTAATTCAAATTTTAGTTAACCCGGAAAATTCGAATCGCAATCGCATTCTTTCCATTGAAATGTACTCAGAATTTTTATAATATTTTATAACATTTTTTACGCACATTAATTTGTTAGAAATATTATAGCTTGATTGGATAGATTTGAAGTGATTATCATCTTTCTTGGCATCACAGTTATCAATGTTTATTTAACTGATGTTTCAATATGTTTATTATTGCATCACGTGGTACTGTATGGGTGCAGATCATTACTAGCCACTCCTCACTCATGTCGAGCTCTCCATTTTGCTTGCGGTTATATTCAACAATATTTGTACATTTGAACATCTGCGTTTTTCTGGTTGAATAGCTGTTATGTTCGGGGATTTTTTGATGCAATAAATAGAAGACGTATGTATATCTTTAAATATTAGAGAAATATCGAAACATGTTTAAGCCGCGTCTTTAACCAGCGGTTGTTTTTCATTGTTATTTATTGGAGGCATACGCTAGAGGCCCACGAGAGGTGCGACGAGGAGACCATTTTATCACTTGACAGAAATGTAAAACTGAGCATGGGAGTAAAAGCAAATGACGTCACGTGTTTGCCTCATTTCCGTTGCAAGAAAATCATGAGTCAATAAACAAAATTTACCGGCGGTTTTCTAACTTAATTTTCAAGTAAGCATCATGCCACATTTCAAGTCGAAACAATGTTAATTTGAGCTACGTATGCACCGCACTCATCGCAGTGATAAGAAGTGCACTCACTTAATTTAAACGGTTGAGGCAACGCTAGAATTTGAAACGTTAACTTAAATTCCTCATTAGAATTAAATTCCTCAGAATTTCTTCGCGAAATATCGAATATTTGTCAGCAAACTTCGGTAAATAGGAACCTCCTTTTTACCTCCTATTAGGCACTTGTCGTTTAGAATTATTTACGCGGCTACGACATAAGCGCGTAAGCTCATGCATGGCCGAATCATGCCATTTAATGTAAGCTAGTTCCGAGCTGAGAATGTAAACAGAAAACAGCCTTGTCCCTTGAATGCAACACCTAAAAGTTTTTATAATCGGAATTTAGTAAATATAATTTGTTTAAATTAGTTCCGCCGTTTGCTGCTCAGAATTTAAAAAATTAATCGGCGAGTACGCTAACTAAAAGAGGAATAATAATTTGCTGTGTTAACGTATTGAAGGAAGAATCAACTTCACTTCATCTGGATTTAGGATATTTTTCTAGATGAACCATATCATAAATTATATTTAGAATTTGGTGATCTTTTAAATCAAAGTGACGGTGGCCAGGCATGCCAGGCCATATGCGATCTAAATTGGGTATTCCAATTATTCCCTCACTTATCTGCTTCAAAATCGTTTTCTGTGTTGTTATTTGTTTATTCCGGAACACAATATTTCATAATTAAATGAAGCACAGAAGTATAAAGACTTAAATCTATATGAAAGAGTCATATCTTTAGAGCATTGCAGTCAAACAATACACAAGTGTGTTGATATTCATTCAAGTTCGTGGAAATACAGCTCGTAGAAAATATATGAGTAATAAGACATCATCGTGTTAGGGTGTGCGATGGTACCGACTGTCTAATAAGGAACGCTATATTGAAGAGGCGACATGTTTGGGCAGCTAGGGCTCGTGTTCAAGGCATTATAACGACCATCGTGCATGATGCATTACTCGTCTTGAAGTGACTAATGTAAGAGATAGACTCCTGCGAGACACGCGATGCAACCAGCAACACCTGAATACATATTGAGCAATAGATACAATACAATCGACTTTCCTGGTTACAATTCTGTCTGGTATCTGTTTACTCATTCGTATTCTCGCTGTACCACGTCAAATTTTGTTTTATCTCATGCCGCAAAATCATTGGATCAAAATTGAGCAGATGTTATTAGCAAGCTGGTGCAGTTGTCAGCTCACATCTTGTCAGGCAGGTCACGATTCACTTGTCTGCTCTATTCTTGTCAGTCTGGTTACAATTATCTTGTCTGGTCTGTTCTTGTCAGACAGGTCACGATTCACTTGTCAACTCTTGTCATGTGAGGCAGGTCACTATTCACTTGTCTGCTCTATTCTTGACAGCCTGGTTACAATTCTCTTGTCAGGTCTGTTCTTGTCTGACAGGTCACGATGCAGTTGTCAGCTCTTGTCTTGGCAGCCCTGGTGTGCGGGAGTGCCACAGGCCAGAGGGCGCTGCCGCTCAGCTGTAAGACGTCCATGACAGTGCAGTATATTTTTGTATTGTACAGTATATCCTTGTATAGTAAAGTATAGACTTGTATCGTACAGTATTTTCTTGTAAAGTGCAGTATAGACTTGTATCGTACAGTATATTCTTGTATAGTACAGTATATACTTGTAGCTCTTGGTGCAGTATAGACTTGTATCGCACAGTATATTCTTGTATGGTACAGTATATACTTGAATAGTGCAGTATATACTTGTATAGTACAGTATGTTCTTGTATGTTACAGTATTGACTTGTATCGCGCAGTATGTTCTTGTATAGTACAGAATAAACTTGCATCGATCATTTTAAACCGGTATATTAGGAAAAAGTCTCGTGTATTTATAATACAATAACGACCTGCTTAGTACAGTAATTCAATAGTTGTTTATACTTAAATTATTTAACTTTGAAGTTAATTATTTACGGATACATTTTTGTCTAGGTTAATTAATCTCATCTCCACAGCGTTCCAGTACCCGTCCGCTCCTCTGCTGCCCATAGCGCCGCTCTACGAGTTCGGTTCGTTCATGTAGTTCGGTTACATTTTGGCCATTAAATTTTGCATTAGTGAATTATTTCTATAGAATTTGAATTATAATTTTCGTTTAAATAGTTTTTTAGTTTAGTCAATTGCAGTAATCGTTTAGGTTGGATCATTAGGCACCTAAACTTCGTAAATTTAACAAAATATTAAAAAGACGTGACATTCCACAATAGTAGCTGCACCCTTGATCATTTCACGGATGTTTTAAATTTAATTCTTTGTGCTAAAATGTTCCGCTCACAAGCTGATTTAAGCTTTAAATTAAATCAAACATTGTATTTTATCATTTATTCTTCATTTCATCTTCCAATATTTCAGCTTTGCCAGTATTCACCGTTTTAATCATTTTTTCATAAGTAATTTCCATCATTTACTTCTTTTTCTTCTCGCCCTCACATTGCTCACTTTCATTTTAAAATTCCATATTTGTTTCTGTTTATGACCTGTTGTTCAAGTCAATGCATGGCCTAGAGCCCAGACAATAGTTCGTCCTCAGATTTAACATTCACAATATGTGCTTGTATTGATAACTAATTTTATCTTCTTAATTACGATTTCTAATTATTTCAGTCCATCATTTCTAGCTCGTCTAGAGTTCCTGTCACTTATGGATTTTGCTGGATGATTGCTTTTATCCACGAACTTTAATGCTCATAGTATTCTTCTAGTTTCAACGCCTTTTTTTACTTATAATACCTGTTTTTTAACTTTCAATGCCTGTTCCTATCTTTTAATGCCTGTTTGTTCTTTACTTTTAATACCTTTATTTACTTTTAGTGCCTGTTTTTCACTTTTATTGCCTGTTTCTAGTTTACTTCTAATGCCTATTTTTGTCCAGCACCCCGCGTGTCTCTACCGCCGATCTCTCGCTCGACAACCACAGCAGCAGCACGGCCGCCATCCCCCGTGGGCGAGTCCAACTACATCGGCAGCAGCGACCCCTGCACGCCATCGCCGTGTGGCCCCAACACGCTGTGTGAGGTCAACTCCCAGCACATCGCCCTGTGTCGGTGCCAGCCCAACTTTGTGCCAGACCAACATACCATCCGCGGCTGCAAACCCCAGTGCCTCAGGTGAATAGACTTTACAAATTGATTATATACTCTTATTATTTATTTGGTTGCATAACTAATGAAATTTGAATAACGTGTATTGTGCAGTCGATATATTGTTCGATTAAGCTGCTATTAGTTACCGCAAGAGCCGATGATACCATATTATAGCACAAGCGAATCGAAACAGGAATTATCCATTCGAATTACAGAAGATAAAGTCAAAGGTATAAGAGTTGAATTGTCCCCTTTCCCACTCTTCCAAGTATTTTGGATTTTCTGTACTTGAGTTAAACACACCCAAGCCTCTCTTTGTGGGGACACTAGATTATTCTTCTAGAATTTGCTTCATATTTGTAATGAAACGTGGCTACAATGATAAGCTCGTGTCTTTTTGTTGCAAAAGTCAAATATGTCTAAAGATAATTAAACAATGACTAAGACAATTTTAACCTCCATATGTGTTCCCTATATAATAATTCGTTCCTTTTTGGCGCATTTTCTCATTTATGTAAAAAATGCACTATTGTGCTCGCCATGTCCGTCTGTCTGTCTGTCTGTCCGTCCGTCTGTCAGTGACCTCAAGTTATCGTCGACGAGAAAATGCGCTCTCTGTCACTCACTGCCGTGAGTACTGAGTTATATTTTTTCTCCATGAGCCTACATGTATGAATTTGAAGAATTTCCTGACACGAGTTATTCTTTCACCCTAATGCAAACTCGCATGTAATTCGTGCAGTGACCGCGACTGCCCCGACGACTATGCGTGCACCGCAACGAAATGCGTGCGCTTGTGCAGTTTGAACGAGTGCGGCATCGACGCGATTTGCAAGGCATACCGTCACAAAGCTGAATGCTCCTGCCCGCCCGGGTACCTCGGCAACCCGGCCATCTATTGTGCCAAGCCAGGTCAGTCGCCTGCTGCTGCCCGCCCGGTAACTCGGCAACCCGGCCATCTATTGTGCCAAGCCAGGTCAGTCGCCTGCTGCTGCCCGCCCGGTAACTCGGCAACCCGGCCATCTATTGTGCCAATCCATGTTCATTGTTCGTGAATACCCGAGCCGAGTCATAATAAATTATGTTCAAACGCTACAGGCAAAGAAAATTAACAAAGTAACTTTCCAGTTATTCCTTGATCTAAAGTACCTTTAAAAAGTGACTTATTTTAACAATTAGACCATAATTGAGCATCATTCAATTAGAATATCATTGACTGAATCATTGACTGAGCAGAACGTGACCCGACTCCGGCGTACGTTGACCCGTGCACGCCTAACCCGTGCGGAGCGAACGCTCAGTGTACCAGCAACGGCGCGCAGGCGGTCTGCTCCTGTCTGCAGCGACACGCGGGCAACCCGCTAGAGGCGTGCGTCCGGCAGGAGTGTGCAGGTCGGACTTCGTAGGACTTCTTTATTCCCTTTATTTTTCCGCTTTATACGAGTATTACTTTCAATTTTGAAATACCCAGAATTGCCAATTGCTCAACTTGCGGTTAAATAGGTACAATATATAGTACCGGAATTTTATGTCCCTGATTAAAATTTTACCGCCCCAGAGGAGTTCAGGAGAGAATAAATTTTTGAGATTTGACTGAAACCATTGTTGAAATAACTTCCTGGAATTTTTTCCCTCATATATATGTATATTTTAGCACTATTTCAATTATTAATCTCGCTTGGGTTTATGATTTATTCATATATTTATGTTACTTGACTAATCTTGATGCATTTATATTAAAGTCAAAATAGGGATCAATTGGTTTTATTGCAATACAATGCTTACTTTTTGATTCAATGGACCAGCCATCTTAACTCGATCACTATAAAATTAACTGCAGGCTGTTTTTGCCGTTAAGCGCAAAAAACTCAAATAACATACAGTATCTGTCACATATTCTATAATAAAATATTTGGGCGCATAAATCTTTCAACATATAAGGTGTCACTTAACGACTTTTCCCCCTACAGTTTATATTTAGCACATGTAATTTCCCCCCCCCTACAGTTCATTTTTCACTACAATTCATATTTCCCTCTACTGCTCATATTTCTCACTGCAGTTCACTTAAAATTTCCCCAACAGATCATATTTCCCCCACCAGTTCATATTTCCCCCATCAGTCCATATTTCCCCAATCATTGCACACTTCCCCTGCAGTTCACATTTCCCCCCACAGTTCACAGCGACTGCTCGGCGCAGCAGGTGTGCAGGAGCAACAGGTGCATCGACCCTTGCTCCATCCCCAACATCTGCGGCACCAACACGGACTGCACCGCCCGGGACCGCCAGCCCGTCTGCTCCTGCAGGAGCGGCTACGTCGGCGACCCCTTTACCTCCTGCCGCCGTTTTGACCCGCGTGAGTTGTGGCATGTTATTTTACGTCGTTTTTACGTCGCTGTAGACATATTATTTTACGTAGTTTTTACGTTACTGTAGACATATTATTTTACGTCGGTTTTACGTCACTGGAGCTTTTAACGTTTTCGAGGAGGCTGGAGTTTTCTGGAATGTTATTCGAGCTGGGACTCATCGAACAATTTTTTTTCAATAGGTGTTCAATATTATTGAAGTTAAAAACAACTTCACAGTATTTTAAAAAAAATTCATAGTATTTTCTTGAACTTGAATAGACACGAGATTTTTCTTAGAGATGCGTTTAATATAGGGTAATTATAATCTTCCGACACAAATTCGATCGCCATAAGGGTTTCCAATTTCGACGAAACTGGAGAAAATCAGGCAACATGATATTATTATTAGTTAGTTTAGTTACACTAGTTCCACGAGTCATATCTCCTCATTTAATTTTTGCAATTCGAATAAAAAATCGAATAATAATGCGTAGATATTTCATTAATATTAGAGTAAAAACCACAATAAAGTTTTCATGGCGCGCTAATGGCTCAGCTGAACACTAAATTGTGTTTGAATTGTTGAAACAATGGCTGAAGATACAGATATTTTAGTTTTATCACATCTCATAATTCATATGAAAGTAAAATTAATTATAGAAAATTAACAAAATAAATAATGTTTTCTCATTGAGGCCACTATAAATTCAAGCAGAAACTCGATCGTTACTGATCCATTTTAACCAGTGCTCCAGCCTTGCAACTTTAATTGCTTTTAAATTTAAATGCCTCCTTAAATCGTAATCCTCGACCAACAAAATAGCTCCATGCTACCAAATTGTTTAATATCATCTTCTAAAATCTAAATGGTACTATATGAACTACAGATCAATAGTTATGAGAGTATCTTGATTTTTATGAAACCATTCATGATAACGATCACTCCAGCCTCACTCATAAATCACATGTATGCTCTGTATCCACAGGCTAGATCTGCAAGTATCTGTGTGAGTTTGCAATGCGCGCACAGTAGATTTTCCGTTGTAATTCATGAATAAGTTCCCAGTTTCGGAGTAGCTGAAATTTTTCGCTTCAAATCAAATGTAACGAACTAGTGATTTTCTTCCGTTTAAATAATTTCTACGATGCTAGTAATCTTAATAGTAACTAAATTAGTTACAAAAATCACAAAAATGTATTCTCTTGAGTAATTTTTCTAAACCAAACGAATTATTACGGTGAACATGTGGTTCTGGTAGTTGAAATTGTATCCAATCTAGTCACGAGTACGGCAATTGGCAATTTTGAGTTTTTCAAATATTAGATATAATTCTAACAGCTCTTTATAACCATAGCAAGTAAAAATGATTGCAACTAATGCAATTGCAATGAACTATATTAATTCAAAAACGAATAGACCGCAAGAAATCCGCAATACAAATGACGTTGCATTAAACTTAAGAATTAATTTTTATATAATATTTTAATTAAATTATTTTTATGTATTACACTTAATTTAGAGCTTGAAATTATTCCTTACCTTAAACATTCTATCATTTCTCTCATTATTAACATATAACATCGAATATAAGTTTTGCTCATTTGCGTCTCTATATTGTAGTGTTGAACGTTATTAAAATTCTTACACAAAATGTACCTGTAATTTCAGGAGCAAATTCAATGAAATGTACATAATTATCAAAGATGTGACGTGTCTGCCATTTTTATTGACGTTTAACGGAAGACATAAGAAAATATAAATAAATAGTACCATTAATATTTATTCCAGACAGGACGATTTTAACGGCCAAACAGATGCACATATACGCATGTATGCCAATGTGAAAGCATGCAGCACGCAGGAATGTTGCTGAATTTCCCGCCTTAGCAATTTCGTGTTGAGACCTTCGGCCCAGTACTGAATCGTGTTTGAGTTGTTCTCCTCATATCCATCAACCAATCTACGTTAATGTACTATTCCATTCTTACTAGTAAGTTTCAGGCAATTATCGTTACTGTACGTCGTTAACTATATCATTCACAATCGCCAAAATATTTCTTTCAAATGTCGTATCTATGCACTTCAAAGTTTCAAAATGAAAAACTTTTGAAAATAAGACAAAAATGCAGAACTCTTTGCCACGCCTCGGCCCGGCATGTTTTGGATCCTGGTGGTGGCACCTCCATATAATAGGACATTGAGGCAGGAGGGAAAGCCAGGGTCCTAAGAAAATTCTTCTTCTAAATATATATGTAACCTCAGTGCGCGGTAGCAAAGCTACGTAAAAATAATAAATCTAATTTCTTGTGCTGTTGCAACAAGGTGCAGCGAAACTTATGATCTTGGTTATGCGTGATGGTTAAGTGCTTGCCTTCATGCTGAACAGAATACGATATTTCTCATACGTTTTACTGCAAACTTCACACGGCATCCCGTACAAATCATACATCGTCCCACACAAATCATACGTCGTCTCGCTCACATCATACATCGTCCCACACATATCATACATTGTCCCCCACATATCGTACATTGTCCTCTACATATCATACATTGTCCCGCGCAAATCATACAGCGTCCCCTACATATCATGCATTATTTTGCCCAGCTCATACATCGTCCCGTCCTGATCATACATCGTCCTGCACGCAACATCTATCACCATACATTCCAGTTGCAATATTCCTGCTCCTCATTGAGTGGCTTCGTGCAAAACTGAGCACTGAGTCTCACTCCTTCACTACTGCTGTGAATCCTTGACATTGTCTTCATAGCGATACACTTGGACGGATCAAGCCTTACGCTAATTCTTACAGCTGCGCTCTTGCTATGCATGGGCCCACCGTAAAGGTCAATTCAAGAGGGAATTAGCAATGCTGAAGGCCACGTTTACGCTTGGGAAGATCATATTATATCTTTTGATAATTCATTCTCATTAAAATGAACTGGCAGGAAGCTCGGTACGGTATGAGTAAAATTTTTTACTCATACCGTATGGCGACATATTACGACGTAGAAATATTCATTAATTTACAAGTTACTAAATAACACTTGCAATTTCGTGCTGCCGTCTGTGGTTCAAATTTCTTTATGGATCCATCTTTTTAAAATATTTTAATTCGTCATTTTTCTATTTTATTGATGTTTTTCCTCGCCTCGTTTCTAAATACGTATAATGTATTGACCAAATATACATATCAGTCGGAAAGAAATTAAGTTCAAAATATTTTTTAAATGTTTCTCGCGTCTTAGTTCTAAATACTAATCACAATGAAGTCTTTAAATCCGTAATTTTGTCGAACCGTCGTAATTGATACTAACACGATAGAAACAATTATTTTTGGAGCCAGTTTTTCTCAAGATACTGATGACTTTTTTATTCCACGCTGTTCAAAATAGTGGTAAAAAACTTTTCTATAGGCAAGCCGCCCGGTAAAATAAACTGAGGCCATTCTTTTCAAATGTGGTACGAGTTTCATGTGTTAAATCGGAAAAAAGCTGCAACACGGTGTTTTATTTCACGGGCCTACAGGCAACTGAGTTGCCGGTCAGACGTTATTTTCAATTGTGTATAGTACATCCAAGTTCAAAAATAGTGTTTATACGCCAAGTGGCATACTAGTCCAATATATATGGTCTATACTGCTCCAATATATATATATATATAGTCCATACTAGTCCAATATATACAGTCCACCCAAGTTCCGAACAATAGCGCAATGCAAGGCCAAGGCTACAGATGGCACCTTCATGAGATTAATAATTATTTTTTTAATTACATGTTCGGAATATATTGTAACAATAATTTTACAGATTATAATATAATAATAAATGAAAAAATGCTTCCACAATAATTGGCGAACGATTGAGTTATTAGTACAGAGATTGCCTTCGCAGAGCTAATAATCGAAAAGTTCCAAACCATGATTTTTTCCAATTTTCATGCATGACTAACAATCGACTAGGGACTAATAAAATAAGATCCTTCTATAGTTCAAACGAAAACAAAACAAAGGTAACGGAGAAGATTTTATTCATGTGGGATTGCAATGCGAATTCACCACAGTTTAAACTATTAAAACTCTCAGACCACTGAAACTAAACATTCATATAATGAACGTGATTTTCTTCCCCAATGACAAATTGTGCAGCGAGAAAATGGTAGCAAAATAAGCCTATGAACTTCCGCGCTAGAAAAACGAATCAAGACAGAAATCAGAGTCGGGAGCTATACAAATAATGGAAAAAAATATTCGTAACAGAGGCCCTGAGATATCGATAGGGCAAGGCGTGTTGATGTGTGAGTGTCGCGACGCCAGCGCACAGGCTGCAGGTGTTAGTGTAGTTGAAGCCAACGGCTGCAGGTTTTGGTTCAATTCAAGGTTCAGGCTGCAGGTTTTTGTTCAATTCAAGGTGCAGGCTGCAGGTTTTGGTTCAATTCAAGGTTCACACTGCAGGTTTTTGTTCAATTCAAGGTGCAGGCTGCAGGTTTTGGTTCAATTCAAGGTTCACACTGCAGGTTTTGGTTCAATTCAAGGTGCAGGCTGCAGGTTTTGGTTCANTTGGTGCAGTTCCAGCTGCAGGCCGCAGGTGTTGGTGCAGTTCCAGCTGCAGGCTGCAGGTGTTGGTGCAGTTCCAGCTGCAGGCTGCAGGTGTTGGTGCAGTTCCAGCTGCAGGCTGCAGGTGTTGGTGCAGTTCCAGCTGCAGGCTGCAGGTGTTAGAGCAACACTGCAGGTCTCCTTATTTAGACGCGGCCTTGGCAGCGAGATACGAGTGGGACGACACACACGCGTCACTCCCGCCCCTGCCTGTAGCGAATTTATTTTCGAAGGCTGTTCAGGATGTGCCTTATGGCCTTCTAAATGTATTTTATATCAGTGAGTTTATTGCTAAATGTCAGTAAAGTCAGTTTATGTCTTGTTACATTTATTAGAAAATTAATGTACATTATGATCAATGTATCAAAAGTTACATGTGTTGCCCGATATATTCAACAGGTTGTGCGCACACGCCTGATCAATATTGTTATTATTTGCTTTGCTAAATAAAATAACTGCAACCTGCAAGTCAACGCAGCCTAATAATTGAAGTTAATTGATCATTGATACTGCACAATATTGTTTAATATCAATTATATCAATAATAATTCATGTTGCTCAATATTGTTGATATTTTGCAGGTATAAATCAAGATTTTCTTTAAATTGATTCACTAAATTTCGGTGCAATTCAATTGAATCAATTCCGAAGAGATGCTTTGCGCCTTCATGAGACGATAAAGAAGAGATCAATAAGACAATATCAATATTATCAAAATAATACTGGAATAAATTAAATTCATTCCATTTCATTTTGATTTTATTGTAAGCCATGTTATTTGTCGCGGTTACGGTACGGCGTTACGGTATATAAAAAAATAAACCGCGACTAATTAATAATAGCCGAAAATTGATAATTAGTTAATTAATAAATTAATAAACCTAAAAAATAATTGTAAATAAAATAATTTTTGTGCATAGCACTTTCATTTTGAATGCAGCACTACGCCCCTCTAACTGTGTTGATAAATACTTAAGCAATTCACTAGTACAAAGTTAATTGTCTTTCTAAATTCTACCAAATTAAAATAAACTATCTCTAATTTTATCTATATATCAACCTATAATTAACTCTAATTATCTCTAATCTAATAAGACGAAAACGTGAAGTCACATAGGACCGACAGACAGACGGACAGACAGACGGACGGACATGACGAGCACAATAGTGCATTATTTCCATAAATGAGAAAATGCGCTAAGAAGTACTTGAAATCCCAAATACTACCTCTATTCGCACTAATAAATCCTCCATTAATACAAAAAAACAACGCCTAATCATGTCAATATTTCACGGCATGCAGACGAGCTGTGCCGGCCGAGCCCGTACGGCCGCAACACAAACTGCCAGTACATTGATAAAAAAAAAATAACGCCTAATCGTGTCAATATTTGACGGCATGCAGAGGAGCTGTGCCGGCCTAGCCCCTGCGGCCGCAACACCAACTGCCAGGTGCAGGGTGAGCGCGCCGTGTGCACCTGCCTGCCTAACTACGTCGGCGACCCTCTCACTGGCTGCAGACCAGAGTGTGAGAGAGACTCGCACTGTCCTGCTAACTTCGCCTGTCAGAATAATCGGTTAGTCGCTGTCAATTGTTAATATGTAATGGGTAGATTATTGAACGTGTAATAATACCCATAATAATCGGTCAGTAATTACCAATAAATACCATAAAATGGACAGGTTATTCAAAGGGTAATAGTACCTATAAAAATCGGTCAATCCGTGACAATGTTCAATACGTAATGAGTATTATTTAACGTGTAATAGTACTTTTAATAGTAGGTCAGTCCCACGAATGATTAGAAGTTCAGAGATGAATATAATTACATTTAGCATCAAAGTACATTTAAAAATTCATGTTAAAGTAATCTGGCAGTGTGTGCACGGGGATTATAGATAGATTGCTTAACAAAAGACGGATTGATTAAACGTTTAAAAATACCAATAACAATTATATTCGGTCTATCTATTCCAATGTTTCTTAACGTTTTCCTGATCTTTATTAGCATCACACACAGAAAAACTGGTCAAAATTGTCCAAATAACGATGCACTTTTTCAGTTGTGTTGTTCTGACTCAGTTTTGCACTTTTCCTGCGTACAGGTGCGTGAACCCCTGCCAGAACGGCGTGTGTGGAGACGGTGCCCTTTGCAACGTCAGGAACGGCGTCGCCGTGTGCACATGTCCGGAGTTCTACCTGGGCAACCCTTACACCAGGTGAGGATGACTCATTGCTCGGAAAAACGGTGGAAAACGGTGGGAAAACGGTCTATTGACGTTTTAGTGGCCAGCCATTCGGTAAAATATTATAATGTCACCGTTTAAGCGCATTTGCTCATTATGGAAAAATGCACTATTGTGCTCGCCATGTCCGTCTATCCGTCCGTCTGTCTGTCTGTCCATGATTTCGCGTTTTCGTCGACGAGAAAATGCGCTCTCTGTCACTCACTGCAGTGAGTACTGAGTTATATTTTTTTAAAGTTTACCATCTGGAAAAATAATCTAATAATAATAAATACTATGTATTAATAGAATAGCGATGTCATTTAATATTACCAGGAGCTGTTGCTTGAGTAAAGAATTAGAAGCAAGCATTAGATTCGCTAATGAGCTGCGAAATTTTGTTGTCTTGCTTAGAATTTAAATTTGCAGTTCTATTATGGCGTGCGACTACATAGGCTTGTTCTCCTCGATGCGCGCAGTTTGACATTTAAATTTAGCACATAGAACTTCCTGATGAAATTCATATATGATTTTCCTTGCTCTTACTCTTCGCTTAATTTGACTTCGTCGTGATTCATCGAAAATCCTGAAACTACTGATCCACTAAACGCCCAACGCGCGTAAAAATGCGCATCTTAATTGAGTTACTTTCTACATAAACTTAAACCTATTTTTTCTGTCGGCAACAAATTTTAGCCGAAACTTCCCTGGTCTTGGCACGGCAATTTTTTCAGGTGTTACCCTCTTGTCACGGCGTTTTTGTGCAGGTGTTACCCTCTTGCCCTCTTGTCACGATAATTCTGTGCAAGTGTTGCCCTCTTGTCACGGCAATTCTGTTTAGATGTTACCCTCTTGTCATGGCAATTTGGGACATGCGTTACCCTCTTGGCATGGCAATTTTACCCTTTTGTAACGGTAATTTTGTGCAGGTATTACCCTCTTGTCACGGCAATTTTGGACATGCGTTACCTTCTTGGCATGGCAATTTTACCCTTTTGTCACGGTAATTATGTGCAGGTGTTACCCTCTTGTCACGGCAATTCTGTGCAGGTGTTACCCTCTTGTCACGGCAATTCTGTGTAGGTGTTACCCTCTTGTCACGGCAATTCTGTGCAGGTGTTACCCCGAGTGCACAACCCACGAAGAATGTCCCGCCCACCAAGCGTGCTTCAAGCTGCGCTGTATCGACCCCTGCGTGGGCGCGTGTGGCAGCGGCGCAGAGTGTCGCGTGGAGCTCCATAAGCCAATCTGCTCCTGTCCTAAGGGCTTCACGGGACATCCTTTCGAGTCCTGCAGGCCCTTCGACAGATGTGAGACTTCATCAATAACTAAACAATAATGTACAATAATTTGATATAAATATATAATTATTATAGCAATAATATATGGAATCGGGTCACTGGTACCTGTAGACCCTTCGACAGATGTGAGACTTCATCAAATATTAAAGAATAATATACAATAGTTTGATTTAAATATATAATTATTATAGTAATAATACCTGCAGACCCTTCGACAGATGTGAGACAGCATCAATAATTAAAACAATAATGTACAGTAATAAAATATACAAAAAATATTTATTGAAGCAATAATATAAAATCATATAATATGCTGTCAACATAATATAGTGAAAAACATTAATGCAAATAAAATGTATTTATGTCAATATACTAGTAATTGTAGTAAAAATTGTTTACGCTCGAATGAAATAGCACAATTTAAATTTTATTACAGCGGTATAGTTGCGTGATACAATAATAATATGAAAGCTTCTCTTTATATATACCGTGACCTTAATGTTAATCACAACAATTTAATATTATCACATTTAATATTTTCACAAAAAAAACTTTTTTCCTTTTATTGATTAATAATTGCTTACTTCAAACCTGGACTGATGCCTCATCACCTACAATGATTCAGCCGTCGAAAACCGCCCGGTTTGCTCGCCACAACATATAATAACATTCACAAGTCCAATAACAGCCATACATCAATAACATTCATATCTCATACATAAACCTAATAAACAATACAACGTACAGCTGAGTTGTATATAATATGTAATAACATCCACAAGATATAATAGCATTCACAAGTCTAATAACAGCCATACATAAAAAACATTCATACCTCATACATAAATTTAATAAACAATACAACGTACAGCTGAGCTGTATATAAGATAAAATAACATTCATACATTAATAACATTCATACCTCGTACATAAATCTAATAAACAATCCATCGTCCAGCTGAGCTGTGTCGCCCTAACCCGTGCGGGTCTAACGCGGACTGCACGCCGGGCCACGACCGCGACGGTAATGACCGGCCCGTGTGCACGTGCCCCCGCGGGTACGTGGGCAACCCGCTGCAGGCGTGCATACGGGGCGAGTGCGAGACTGACCGCGAGTGTCGCTCCAACGAGGCTTGCTACGAGTACAAGTGTCAGGTGAGTGGTACGAGTGGCAGGTGAGTGGTATGAGTGGCAGGTGAGTGGTATGAGTGCTGTCTCTTATACACATCTAGATGTGTATAAGAGACAGGCNCATTGGTACGAGTGGCAGGTCATTGGTACGAGTGGCAGGTCATTACTACGTTCCAGCAAATCAAACTGAAAAATTCAAGAAACAAAATGTGTGTTCAGGAAGCATTTAAAATGTTGAATACAAAAAATAGAATTGTCTTTTATGAATGCTCGCGGTTTTTGAATCTCTCATTCAATGCACGGCCAGAAGCATTTTCAAAATTATATAATTTTGTAGATTTTGTAAAAATTTCACTGAATGCCTCCATGTTATCCCACCTGTGGTCGTAGTTAAAAAATAATAACGCGCGTGATTAATTTTTCAGCAATAATATATCTATAGTCAATGAATCTGTGATATAAAAATAAATTATTTAATTGCTCCCTCATAAAATCTAGGTAATTGAGAAGTTATCGTTTTAAATTATACCTGTCTTACTTAATTTTACTGTTAAATGTAACCGCTAAATACGTGCGATAAAATAAATTCTTTAATTGCTTTCTCGTATAATCTCAATTATTCAGAAGGTATGAGTTTAAAACATATTTATCTTACATAGTTTAATTCCATGGTTAGGTGTAATCGTTAAATATTTTCAATAAAAACAAATTCTTTAATTGCTTTCTCCTAGAATCTCAATTGTTCAAAAGTTATGTGTTTAAAGCATATTTGTATTACATAGCTTAATTCTACGGTTTATTGTGTCTCTGCAGTCGACATGTCACGTAGCGGGCCGCCCAGTGTGCGGACGGTCCGCGGACTGCACGATGAGGAACCACGTGCCCGTATGCACGTGCCCCACAGGGTTCGACGGCAACCCTCTGATCAGCTGCTCCCCACACCCCCGCTCGCGCTACGCCATCGGCAGGACTTGAGCCTCATGGGGACATCGGGGTACCATCACTGAAGAATAATTGATTTCATATAATATCAATAAATTTATACCGGAACTGTTTAGATTAATATTTTTCGTAAATAGATGAAAATACCGACGAAAGCGCTCGGCTATGCTGATAAAATTAAAGACATGATCATTTGAATAAGAATAAATATTATAAAATTGAATTGTTAATAGAATAAAATATTGCTCGGTACCAATTGCAATGGGTATCGATCATTCGACGAAAAAAATGAAGTCCACAATTAAATTATTTTTCATGCTTGGTCCACGAAACTTGTGCCAAATCATTTTATGATGAAAGCTTGTAAATGGCATTATTTAAGTCTGGTAAGACTGCAAGTTAACCGCCATACATGCATGACTTGTTATATTGACTTGTATTTCCTCTATAGTCAAGTAGCGGTGTCGATATATTTGCTCATTATTGATGACTATATATCCTGAACCTCAATTACGTAGTTATTTCATTAGTTCGACTACTGCCAAACTCTGGACGATGCTTCGCTACTCCAGCGAGTTGATTGCACGTGAACTCTAAGTGTGCAATCAAAGAAATGAGTGACACATTGTCCAAATAGCGATGGGCTTTTCCAACATTTGTGGTCGTCCTTACCCAGTTTTGCTGGTCTTTGTGGGTCATCCTGACCCAGTTTTGCTGGTCTTTGTGGGTCATCCTGACCCAGTTTTGCTGGTCTTTGTGGGTCATCCTGACCCAGTTTTGACGGAGAAATGGCTTATCAGTGATACGTACATTTCGTGATCGTGCAGTGGGTAAGAAAATATGTCAATACTAGGACAATGTTGCCCATTTATTTGTCTGAATGTAGTCTCTATACAGACGAGCATTGACAAGTTTTTGTTTCAGGTGTCTAGGGGGAATTTAGAGCCCAGTTAGCAACAACTGTGAAAAACCGTTAAAAATTTCAAAATAACTAACGATCCTGCTAGCGCTTATGACAATTATTAATCGCATGACACAGCGTGCGGTTATTATTAATTATTAAATGCATGACATAGCTTGTGATTATTATTAATTATTAATCGCATGACATATAATGCATCCACGCAGCTTGGTTAGATTCCTACTATTTCTGAGTTAGTTCCTTTTTAGAATTCTTCTCCACCGATAAATTCAGGAATGTGCAGGAATTTTTTGATAGTCATGCTTTATATTTCCATGAAGTTGGACAAACAAATGTATTTTTGCGAATTATAGAACAAAAATCGAAATTCTTTTTGATATTTTTCATTGGTTTTCTACCAGAAACATTAACGGAATAATCACATGGAAATATTTAAATTCACTATTGTTTCTTGTTCTGAAGACACTTGTGCACTGCTTAACTCTGAAAGAAAGTAAAGTTTCTTTGGATTCCTGATGTAAAAAATTCTATCTTATTTTTGGCAACGTTTTCAATCCATTATACTCGGTTCCACTCTTCGACAGTTCATTAATTACTATTTCTTTACTAATTTAGTACTATTTAATAATTTTGAGACTACACCGCAGCACAAAACACTAACTTTCATGTAGAGTTTATAGCGGCAAGCTTTAATTAATGTAAGATCCAGCGCATGCACTCCCAAGCGATATGTCATAAGCATTAACTTCGTCGAAACTGAAAAATAGCAATAGGTTCAATCTTAGGAATCCTGTAAATATATTTGGCTTCTTTTGCTCAAGAAAGCTTAATTTAAATTTGGATTTTTAGCACTATTGATCTCATATATAAAAAATTTGATTAATTTTTTCGGTTGCAAATTTTAATATTTCGGCTAAAATAAACCTACATGAAACATGCATTTCTCAACTAAAATTTAGGAATATTATCTAGAAAAAGTCTGTGCTTGGCCCCGCTTCTCGCATGCATATAGGAGAACCTGTTGAGTTTCCTCCCAGAAACCCAGAGTTTTCCACAATAAAAGGAACCTCGATCTTATTTCCTTTATCCTTCATTGCTATGAACGCGGAAATCTCGTATATTTTGTTCGCCAAAATTCTACGTAAACTTTAACGATTGAGAATAAGAAATTGCAATCGGTGCCTAAGCAAATTTGAGTGGATTTATTCGTATGAGTTCACAGACTAGATCAATTCACGAATGATCCACGTAATAGGAATAAAATATCGAATAAATGCTTGATAGAGTGCATTATTTTTTGCAAGGTTATTGCTTTAAAACGAAATTAATTATTCATAACATTTGAAAAATTTAAAAACTTCCATTTTGATTGTTCTGAAATTAAATTCCATCTCATTAGGTACATATAAATGCATATATCAGAAGAAGCCAAGCGAGTAACCATTCTTTTCGAAAACATGAATAGCATGAAAACATTAAAAATGAAGAAATGAAAATAAAGATGAACAATTGAAATACTTGAGTGTAATTTTTTTAATTCGTTTTTTCAGTAATTTTATTGTTGTACCTTTCACACTGCTTCTATTTGTGGAATACATTTCATTGATTAGCTGCTTTATTTTTCAAACTTAATTGATTGATTACGCGCCGTAAAAGATTTAAACTGTAAAAAATGCTAAATGACCAGAACCCAAATTTAGTTCAGAATAGCGCACTAAATTATTGACGATTATCAAAAAATTGCCAGTTATGCAGCCTGTTGTATCCGTTTATAATTAGTGTTAGAATATTCACAGCCACTGAATTGCGTGCAGTTTGGCGACCATTAATATATCGTCAAATGTGTTTTGATGCTCACCAACAGTTGGAAATGTAATGCAAAAAATAAAATTTCATCTATCAAAAATAACTAAATTTTCAACAGACCATGATGTAACTATTAGGAATTGTAACATTAAATAAATAATGATTATTAGAATTTGCCTCTGAATGTCACAAAGTGGAAGTCTTATACTTTTAAATAATTATTTAGTATTATTATTTAGTATTTATAATTATAATTATTTAGTATTTAGTAAAGAATTATATAGTATTCTTTTTAGTAGTAGTATGTGGTCACTATACGAACTGTCGTCTGTGGGGCAAAACTACTGTCGTAAGTTTTGCCCCACATACGACACCCGGTTAGCAGCCGTTCCCTGACAAAATTTAGAGTCGCCCCAGCTTCTGATACTCCAAATCAGAAGCTGCCGCGTCTGTAAATTTTCATCGGGTTCGTGTTCGACGCGACACCGAAAGTGAGAGGCTGGCGCCCTCCGGCCCACGCACAGCGCTGCCTCCCACTCCACGTGACGCTCACTCGGGGCGTGATCTATACTGCAGTGACTGCTGCAGTGACTGCTGCAGTGACTGCTGCAGTGACTGCTGCAGTGACTGCTGCAGTGACTGCTGCAGTGACTGCTGCAGTGACAGCTGCAGTGACAGCTGCAGTGACAGCTGCAGTGACAGCTGCAGTTACTGATGCAGTGACAACTGGGCGTAGCGACCAGCTTCATTACAGAAGCATAACACTAAATAATATTGATTGATTATGTTAAGAATTAACTGGCAATTTTTGAAAGGAAATCAAAAGATTCTCTTTGAGGTAATTAACAACGATAAAGTTTAACAACGATATTAGTGAAGGATGTCGTATTATCTTATATTTAATAAAAATTTATACCATCATTTTTCTTTTCACAGCAATACAGGGAGGTTTCAAATGCCTCTTACGTACATGAAGACCAGGAATTTTCCCCTTTCACAAAGATATTTTAATTTATATTAACGGCAGCTGTCAATGTGGCTTCATTTAGGTGAAGAGCAGGTGATAAGATGCCTATTTTATGCTTCTCGTGGGAGGCTCTTCAATGTTAAGCGGGGGAATGAGAGCAAAGGTTCACGGCTCAAGGTTCGTAATATGTGACATTTGTTAAGGAATTTTTATACATGGATATTGGTGCACTCAACAATATACACGAGATATTGGTACATTTAACAATATACGCGAGATATTGGTACATTTAACAATATACGCGAGATATTGGTGCACTCAGCAATATACACGAGATGTTGGTGCACTCAACAATATACACGAGATATTGGTGCACTCAAAAATATATTCACGCTTTTAGTTCACTTTTGTTTGTATACAAATACAAAAGCACTCTATGTAACATTTTAAATTTTAAACTATGACTTATTTGATAAAATTATAACCAGATCGCGCGATCGTGAAAAGTTCGATCCAGACTAAAGATATAACTGATAATTTAATTCCACCAAATCATCAGCAAGGCTAACACAAACCATTTGTACTGGAAGGCAACGCCATAGTGTGCGGTCCATTGAGTGAGACTTGTATTACCAACGAATAAAATTTTCTATTTATGCATCTGGTAAGTCTACTTAGCGATTTTGTTATTTCAATAGAGCAGTTATTTTTCGTAAAATAACAAGCAATACCTTATAAACACACACGGTATTGTTTTCGATAGGAATAAAACATATTAATAGAAAAAATGTTCCCTTTTCTGTATGAAACAGCTAGAATTAAACGACTAGCGATATCCTAAAGAAACATCCATTGAATAATTATAAATAATGCACTGTAACTTGTAATGATATTGATCTTCAATAATTTTTTTGCATGCATATCTCCTCACCATTTCTCTTTTAACCTCAAAACTAACAAACCTAACGGGCGTTAAAGGTTAAGGTAAAGCACTCGCTATATAATCTTTATAAATAACTGTAAAATGCCAAGCATTAATAATTTTGTTGGAAAATGGAGCTTATAAACACATTTTTTTTCGAGTGGATTACATTTGGCTTCTCGCCCACACGGAACAACTTAATGCATGGCCGCCAAGGCAAGTTCTTTGATCGCAACTCCGAGGCTGTTGTATGCATGGTTGAATTAATTAAATATTAATTCAACCATGATTGCATGCATGCCATTCGTGTGACGTGACTCGCGCTCTAGAACCTAGCGTGAACTGGCATGCTAATTATACAAGTTATACGGAAACCATTCTTGCAAGCATTTATCATTATGTTATAAATTTGTCATATAATATGAATTAATTTTAAAAAGGCTGAATACGAACATTTTCATGGAAGTTTTGATGAAAATTTCCTAGTCTGTCTGATTTTTGCAGCCTCATGCAGGAATCATCTGCTTTAAAATATATTAAAATTTTAAACCCATATTATAAAATAGATCGAAATAAAAGTCTTAATTCTGCGTGAGCATTCATTGTTCAAGTATTTTAAGTTTAATGAAGTTAAACTACAATATTTTTTTATAAAAATCATTCAATCTTTTAGATTCTAAATTTCAGTTATATAGCGAATATAAAATAATATATTTCAGAATATATATATAATATTTATATTTCAGTCTATTGTATAACTGGATAACGTATGGTTTATAACTGCCACTCTGCCACTCGCACATTGCTTGTAGTGCAGTGGCATCCAAAATACTCTTAGGAAAATGAACGGGTATTACTCTCTAAATAGTGACACGCAGAACAAATAGAATATTTCTCGAGTCATAGTAGAACAGAACGAACCACACGAAGTAAAAAGTTAGATCAGTACTCACTGCAGTGAGTGATAGATAGCGCATTTTCCGTCCGTCTGTCCGTGAAGTCACGGACAGACGAACAGAGGGACGGACGAACGGACATGACGAGCATAATAGCGCCTTTTTTCCATTTATGAGAAAATGCGCTAAAAATTGCATCGACATTTGCAAATCACACTCAATTCTCTGAGTGTATGTGCCGTACTACATTGGTACTAGTACTACGTTGGTTTACGACAAGTAGGAGGATAATTGGTACTACGTTGGTTTACGACAAGTAGGAGGATAAGTGCAGGGGATATTTTCAAAATTCATTTCTACAATATAATTTTTTATTGAAACCAGAGTCAACAAACCTGGACACAGCGAGAACAAATGTTTAGGTGTTCTAGAGTACACAGCTTGCATCGAAGCACAAGGATCTGTATGCTGGTGAAATTATCAGAAGTTGCTTGTGTTTGTAGTCGCTCTGCTATATATAGTTTTACTGAAATAACGTGATACAGTTCTGGGAATTACGGAATGTACAGGAAGTTGAAAAATGTCTTCACGAATATTGATACCGATACCAATGTGCCTGTGAAGACCCGTGTTGCTTCGAAGCAATGATAAATTCAGCAAATTGTTTCAGCGCTGCAGCATGCAATAAATTTCTTATCAAAATTAGCCCTCGGCTACATCCGAGGACTGATTTTTACAGCTCATTCAATGAGTGCACTGAATTCTGAATTAGAGAGGACAGTGATTATTCACACATAGTTCAGTAAGCGTTATCTGTTATTTTGTCCAATTCCTCTTCGTGATTTTTGAAAAATAAGGAGCTTCAGCTGCGGCATGTAAAAAAATGAATGCAGACATCAGCTCAACTCTGGATGCATTTCCAGAAAGTCGCAGATTGAAACCGGCAACCACTTGGTTGTGATAAGTTATGCAATATAAGACAGGCTCGTTGCATATACTATGACTGGGATGATTTTTAGTTTTCATCGTATCTCTTTTGCCATAATCGCGCATGAAAATGATCCACAAGCAAGAAATTTTTTATTAGCTACAGGTTTAGTTTGTTGATGTCTCATTATTATCTGAATGTCGTAAAACTGCAATATATAAAATTATCTCACGTATACGGAAGAGAACACATATATATATATATATATTTGTCAATAACTTCAGTCGTGATTTATATCTCACAAACTGGTCGTCAGTCGTGATTTATTTCGTCCTGCTGGTCGGCAAAAATACCTGCCAACCGCTTTTCACATTTTCAAAAAAGTTTAATATCATTTAGGGTCCTGTACATCGTCTGATAAAGTAAAATGAACCTCAAATGGTGTATGAATACCAAAGATGCCAAGGATATGTACATGCAGGGTATGACTCTCCCTCGTCTTAAACTTCGTCTTGAGTGCCATGCAAGAGCACCTCTGAAAAAGACCATCGTGGGCTTTTCATCTTTGTTGACGGCATCTTTTTTGAGATGTTGTCATCTCAGATGACTCGCCGAGAGCTGCGGATGACGCGCATACTTAGAACTCCATGGCGTCACAATCCCGAGCCGTGTTGACGCTTGAGGCCTTCTATAGCTCTAAGATACCAAGACCCGAATGATTCTAAAGGAATTAATAAAACAATCCTAGAAAAATTCTTAGAAATGAACAGGTGGGGCAGAAATAATGAAATGTTGCAGTATGTTTACTAAATGAATAGGATTTCATTAAGATATATTTGGATAGCCATTGACAGATATTCAGCAATTTATTGAGAGAAGTCAAACCCAGATAATTTTCCTTTTTTACATTCCTATAATATTATGAAAAACGAGACTGCTCTCAGGTATAAGTGGTGATACTTCAGAAACGTCTGCATTACTGTTGCACTGACTAATTAAAAAATGACCGAATCGTGTCTGTTTCCAATCTACTGGTGCTGCTGCCACTGAAATTTTACTCATTCAAAAATTCAAAGCATCAACAATTCCTAACATCGGAAATTCGAATTATTGAAATATAAACCATTCTTTATATCAATAATTCTAAATATGATTAATTCCAAATATCAATATATATTTTAAGAAAGCTTTGACTTTTCAATTCTGCGTTACCTGAAGTGCTATTGTTCTACTCTCTGTCTACTCACAGTTTACTACTGCATGAATATAGTTTCATTTTTTATTAAACATCAACCACTATTGTTAAATTATGCACATCTCGCCTTTTTTGACACTCCGTAACAGTTAACTGACATGTTAAGATCACTTGTTCACTTACATAGCAAATTCACCATGAATCTGAAAGAAATCATCACAAAAATTAGTGTACTTGTTTTCTAGGATTTCGAATTAACAATGGAGCTGGACACCCAGAGGACTTCTCGCATAAAGAAATTGTAAATTTTTGGGCTATTTTCTTTGCTTTGAAATTCTATGGAACAGAAGCAAGCAAGCAAATGTAAACTATTCCCGCAGCATGGCTGTGGCGGCGCTTCAAGAGCGCGCGGAACAAGCGCGTCGCCGTGACATTCGGCCGCGCGTGGGCGGCAGGAGCGGCCGAGCCTGACGCTCACCGTCTCGCTCACCTTGGCAGCTCACAGCGGCCCCCGCGCTCTGCCACCGCCCCTTTGTCACTGCTTGGTCTTATTCAATGGAAATTCGGTTTTCGTTAGTGGAAATTCGGTTTTCTTCAGTGGAAATTCGGTCTTCGTCAGCGGAAATTCGGTTTTATTCAGTGGAAATTCGGTCTTCTTTAATGAAAATTCGGTGTTCGTTAATGGAAATTCGGTCTTCATCAATGAAAATTCGGTCTTAGTCAGTGGAAATTCGGTCTTCGTCAGTGTAAATTCATGAATTGGGTCTTATCTTGATGCTGAAAGTCTATAGCCTGCCTCTGTCGATTTCGCCATCGCCCGTCGTGATTTGCTGGTATTGAATTTATATCCGATAATTTTAACCCGCTCTGGAAAATGCGTTATTTATCTATGTTCAGCTTCCCGAAATCATTTATATTACAATTTATAATGCAATGAGGTCATTTTTTACATTTCATTTTTAGTCATTTTATGATAACGTAGCAATTATACTGCGTGCGGTTGAAACATTGTATGCTCAGCAAGTATTTTTTTTAGCTCCGCTCTGATAATGGCCATAGCAGCGTTTACGAACTTAAAATCAAATGCTTCGTTTGTTCATATCTCTAGAATAAATTGCAAACTGACGCTCCAATGTGTTTTTATATGAATATTTTTTCCCTTTCGTGAACTGTGCGTTCAATATGGGGCATACAACCACCGAAACCTTACTGATCTGAAAACAAATATCTCTGTTTCTTTTTTCAACACTGATCACAACTAAAAACCGCTGAGGAAACGGCTTTAACAAATTTAGACTGAATCACGCTCCTGAAATAAAAATATTTTTTATTAATTGTTCAATATAGTTAGTATTTTTCATCTGAGAGCTGGTAAATGTGTCTAGCACTGCATATATACGCGAGTCAAAGCTCTTTGCATCTTCGCAACGACATTCTGACGCACACACCTTCACGCTTCAATGCCCAGTCGGAGTGGTTGACATCTGGTACGGTATTTTAGAAAATACTACATAAACAGTTCTAAGCATGATTGCCAGACATTTTCAGTTCTACAAAAACAATCCATCCCAGTCTCGCGCAGCTATTATTCGTTAAATTCATTTAGAACTTTTTTCGTTGTGCGCATTGCCTATTAAAAATTTGTAAAATACCAATTCCTTCAGCGATTATTTCTCAACAACCCGATTGTAAAAATTCCATTACTTGAAACGATTGTGACCGACACTTGAGATCTTAGAAAGGGTTCTAGGATTCCAACCCTTGGAGAGGAAGGAGTTAATCCAATCTTGCCCTTATTGAGCAGCGCAGGATCTAGGCCACGTGTCCCACTCACGTATCCTGACCTTTGGTTCAGTAAGAGGATATACTACACAGCTGGCGAGCAGCTCCGTTCACTTATGTTTGAAGGGCATTCATTTTGGTGAACTATCATAATTCCAAGCTGTTTCAACCTCATTTTCGACTGGGATCGCATGTTCGGTCATCAATTTGGGAAAATGTGATAGTTATTTTTCCTAAAAAGCTGGTATATTGAGTAAATCCATATTATTTTTGAGAGAAAGTTTCTAACAATTTATTTCTAGAGTATTATTCACCCATTCTCTAATAAAATAAATATGATAAAAAGTAAATTTTGAAACACAACACGCTTTCTGAAGAATTTGCTCATATAAATTTTAAGCTCTTCCATAAAAAACGCCTTAAATCGTTAGTTAATTAATCAGAAAATTTATAGTAAATTTTTTTAACGTGGGAAGTCACTCTACATTCCATATGAATGCTTCATCGTCATGTGAAATTGAGACTTGTGATACAAAAAACGTATCCTTTGCTTTCTACCTAAGACCCAATTTGTTTTACAATACCAGAAATGCCATAAGGCTTAAGCCCCTGTAGCAGCTGAGGGCTGCAGTTCGGGAAGAGGTTACTTAGCCTAGAGCGAGGGCGGAGGCTACCCACCAGGCCCTGGATAGAGGGTGGATGACGCTTGTGTAAAGGTTGGCAGAATTGAGCGACTAGTCGGTGCAACTCGCAGCTGTGGGCATACTCTGGGCAGACGTCACTGGAAGAGCTCCGTGTGCTGCCGTTCCCCCGTGTTTGATCGTATTAGTGTGGGGCTGAGACTACTCACCAGCCTGTATAGCGACCACTCTATCAAACAAGTGAGCGAGCTTCTGCCTTCAGTAACCTCGCTTCTTATTTAACAAATGATCGTTATTTCAACGCTTCTAACGCTTTTCTTCAGTGTTTTGAGAAACAGTATATTCAGTGAAGTGTAACGTTCGTTGTATTTTAACCTTTGAATCTATTATTTTAACGAATTAACCTTTTTTCTTTTTTGAAGACTTCGATTAATTCGGACATCTTCAATGAGATCGCCACCTGCGAAAAGTAAGGTGCTTTATTCCCTTTTACATCCATACATAATTATTAAACACACGATTCTCATTTTTTTACACTGACGATGGTTAAAAAACTACAATCAAGTGGGATTTCGGGTAAATGTACGTAGGTTCGCCAATGCAGATTGCTATTTTGACTAAAAACTTCGGGTTTCCGAATTTTTGTAACTTACTAATTCTTCAGGTATGACGTAAACATTTCACATACCTACTCATGTTTTAATAATATTTTACCTTAAACTGCAGTAGTTTTAGTATACAGTGTCACTACTTAGAGACATTTTGTTCATGGCATCTGTGAGCGAGCATACAGTCGGCCCCGACCGATGTCCAGACTGTAAAAAGCGAAAGGGATGCAAGCCGCGCTTGGCTCGCTTGACCTCCACATGTCTTTGTAAAGACACGCAAGAGAAGGGAGAACTCCTTATAAAGTTAGTATCAAACTCATTTTTTAAAACATTCAATCTCTAAATCTCAACGAAAAAATTCCTATATTAGAACTAGTAGCAAATCAAATTTTTTGCTAAAAGCCTTATCCGTAATTTCCATCCCTCATGTCTATCGTGTAACGATGCTCTCAGAGAAACGCTCAAAAGTGTATAAACCCGTCCGATAGTAACTTCGAACATTATAATCCTTCTGCATAGTAGCACCGTGTACTTCTGTATCTCAAGACAGTTTTCTTCTGTACCACACCACTATATCCTCCTGTACCACACCAAAATATCTTTCTATATCATACCACAGTATCCTTCTGTATCACACCAAAATATCCTTCTGTATTACATCAAAATATCCGTCTGTTTCACAGCTCATTATTTTCCTGTATCGTACAATAATTTTGCACATCACAGCTTGAAAAAATGTATTTCAGTTACCCACGTTCTTTATCCTTTCAGAAACCGAATGTTGACCTAGGACTCGGCACACAAAACATGAATAACAAAACAAAATTGATTTGAAAATTTTACACCTATACATTACCGCAGCCATGCCCCAAATATCATTTTTTATCGATATGAATCATTCTAAACCTTTTTTTATTATAAAGTCAACGACAATTAAAAATATCGTTCCCTTCTGCATTTTGTCTGCATCGAGAACTGGCTGATCCTGAAAAGTCCTACTAACATTGATTACATTTGAATTAACGTTCCGAAGCTGTCAGTTCATGCAGGAAGTTAGTGGCCTGTCAAAGCAACCAGGTTTTTATTCCTCACTTACGCGCCAGCGTAAGTGAGTCCAAGAGCTGAAAGTTGATCTGCCACTCACGCAGTAAATTCATGGCGGAAGTTTTATACTTTCAAAAAATAAAAAAAGAACACTTAAATTCCCAAACACAAATAAGCTGTGGGGGCTTCTTATCTGAGAGCCTGGGTTCACGTTCTAGAACTACATAGGGGCAGTTCTAGTAGGCTGCGCAACTACATAGAACCTATTCAAGAAAGTTGAAAAGGCTCAAATTATTTTCTTACCCTAGCTTCATATTCTGTTTTCAAGAAAGTTGAAAATGTTTAAACAATTTTCCTGTATCAGCTTCATATTCTGTTTTGACACAGATTTTAAAAGATAAATGAAAAACGTAGAGTAAAATATTTGTCTGAACGCATGTCTAATCGTGTGTGAATATGAAATATGTTCTGCATGAACATGGTTCAATTTAAAATCAACGTCTAAGAAAATAAAATGATATGAGTATTAGTAAATAAAGTTTAAACAAAAAGTAAATAAAATACTATGAGTATCAGTAAATAAAGTTTAAACAGAAAGAAAATTTATTAATATGAGTATTAGTAAATATATTTAAAGAATAATCAAGCAAATGTGCACACAGCACATGAGTGGGTCGAGCTGAGGCCCGGCGTGGGCGTCTTCTGAAGGTTGGCTGGGCGAGCCTCCGCCCACACGCGCGGGTGCTCACTAAACTCGTTCTCTGAGTCCGGCACTCTGAGCGCTGAGTCCGGCACTCTGAGCGCTGAGTCCGGAACTCTTAGAGCTGAGTTCGGTACTCTGAGCGCCGATTCTTGCACTCTGATCGCTAAGTTCGGCTCTCGGCTGAGTGCCGCTGAGTCGCTGCAGCCCTGAGTCCGGAACTCTGAATGCAAATTCTGGCACTCTGAACGCTGAGTCCGGCACTCTGAGCGCTGAGTCCAGCACTCTGAACGCTGAGTCCGGCACTCCGAACGCTGAGTCCGGCACTCTGAGCGCTGAGTCCAGCACTCTGAACGCTGCAATTGCACGCAAGTTGTGCTCGCGCGTGACTGCACTTTTGGAATTAGCTTTTGATCACAATTACATGCAAATTGCTCTAAGAGAATGATCTTGTTTAGATTTAATATAGTTGCAGAAAATGTTGTGTTCATCTGCTAAATAAATGTTGAAGTAATTACAACATCTATATTTCTTGCGTAAACGATGCATTATAGGTTTATTGGAGCCCTGCTATTTACATTCATAGAAGGAGTAAACATATGTATCCTCTTTGAAAGAATTCTCATGGCTAATAAATAAACATTTAATGTAGTGAGTAATAATATTAACTAATCTTGTTAACGACATCAATAAGTGATTTATGATCAATATTTATGAACCAAAAAACCCTTGTTTGTGATAAGTACTTGACATGCATTGAAGTTCACAAATTCAAGGCATGTCTGCGGATTTACTTGAAACTCTTTAACAAATGTGAGACTTAATCCCAAAGGAATTATCAAAATTTTTGCATATTCAAATTTTTCTTTAAATTGTGATTTTCATCTCATGAACAATGTGTACAAAATGTATATTATTAAGTGATCGTCAGCGATTGACTACAATTTAAGGGACTGTATAAAATTTCAAACAAAGCACGTAATATAAATTCATATAGATTATGTGCATAATATAGATAAAGATCAATTCATATCGCAGCTTTAAAGCCTAATTAATATATTTTTTAGCAGTATAAATTGGTTTATAGTCTACGAGTTGAAAATAAGGCTGACGATCTTGTGACGGAATTGAAACCACAAAGCTCTCAGAAAAAAAATTATAGCTATTTTAACTAATCGAAAACTCATTACTTTATCTGAAACGAGAATATTATAGCTATGTTAATAAATCAAAAGCTCATTGCATTATTTGAAACGAACATATTATAGCTATGTTAACAAATCGAAAGCTCATTGATTTTAAGCTCATTGCATTATTTGAAACGAAAATATTGTAGCTGTGTTAACAAATCGAAAGCTCAATGATAAGCTCATTGCATTATTTGAAACGAAAATATTGTAGCTGTGTTAACAAATCGAAAGCTCATTGCATTATTTGGAACGAAAATATTTTAGCTATGTTAACAAATCAAAAGCTCATTGCATTATTTGAAACGAAAATATTCTAGCTTTGTTAACAAATCAAAAGCTCATTGCATTATTTGAAACGAGAAAATATTCGAGAACAAAGCGCAGTCGCAGCACTCGCGCCGCCTGAGAAGTCTGGCGTCTGGATCAGGTCGCTTGGCCGCCCTTGACCCTGCGCGAAAGTGTTTGATGGCTTCAGCACAGCTGCTCACTTTTCCTATTAATGCTTTCGTCCTAATGAGCGGCCGGACTGATGAATCCTTTCAAAAACTGGTTCGACATTCTTGATGAAACTGACAGGCGTGGATGGGTGCAAGTACTATATTATACGAGAATTTAAATACGAAGCTCAAAGTTCGATAGATTTGTGGCTCACGATATGAGAGAATTTAATTATCTCGCATCATTTGAACCGATGCATTTTAAATTGAATGCTGAGAAAATCTTGCTAAATGTCCAGTTTAAATATTTAGGGAAATTGAACTATGTGCGTGCTGTTATAGTTCTGAGCCAATAATTCCTCTCAACATTCATTTATTTGCATTACATAAGTTCTTCGTCAATTTTAATATGACAAGATTCAATATATCTTGAGAAGATGTAAACATTTCCATCGTCTTTCAAGACAGATACGTAAGCTTAAAAAGGTCCCATCTTAATTGTCGATCAGAACAAAAAGACAAAACTGAGAAAAAATTTAGAGCTCGAAGCTATCTCGGTGGTTTATTAGGACAGCTCCTGATTCGGTAGTCGTTGAATCAGTTTTTTTTTCAGCATAAAATATTCATGGCCTTGGAAGACTAAAGCTCTTATCATCAAAAGAAAAATAATGCTATTTATACGCGTAGTGTAGCTAATCCCTGATTATTCTTCTATTTTTCTGTATGTTCTATAAGACTTGGTAGCAAGCCGATTGGATGAATTTGCCTTTTGATAGAAATAGGTCGTTCTTCACCAAAGAACTCAAAAATTGTAGCAAATTAACATGGATTATTTGCAAGTTTCAAGTAAAACCTAAAACAATATTTCTTTTAGGCAATTTGCTGTAAATGAATAGAAATTTCATGAAGCAACAGTACCATTGCTTTATGATCCAAACGAAATCGACATCTCCGACAAATTGTTTTGCAAAATTTAAAAAGTTATGAAAAACTAACATTCGACTACCATCTGTTAGAGCATATCTCTTATCTGCAGTTGGCGCATACCTTTAGCCAGCAGGTGGAGCTTATCTTTAACCTGCGGTTAATGCATATCTTTAACTTACAGTTGGAACATATCAATAACCTGCAGTTGGAGCATACTTTTAACCTGCAGTACGTTGTACAATATCATTAAAGAACAGTTGGAGCATATATCTTTAAGCAGCAGTTGAAGTATATCTTTGAGCAGCAATTGGAGCTTTTTCTACTTGTTGCATCATAACTTTAACCAGCATTCGGGGCAAATCTATTACCAGAATGTTGCATTATAACTTTAACCTTAGTCGCGTTATATCTTTTGCCAGCAGTCGCATAATGCTATAGGACATATGCACCAACTCCATCCTTACTAGGTTGCCAATACCTTATCTAGCCAACATCGTTATTATCTCTGAGACATTAGGACTTTGTAGCAAGGTTTAGTCCCGCCTGTTGCCTTCTCTTTATCTTCTAATTTCAATAAAGGAAGCCTCAATGCCACGTACACTCACACACATCCTACGGGCGATATCCTCTCAGCACGATCATGGTTCCTCCATAACTGACTGACATAAACGCTACGGACAGGCTCCGGTATTGGCCTATCTAATATTTGACAAGCGGAAACCGTGCAATATGATTTGCGTGCGAACCGGAGTTGTGAGGATTGAGCCGGTAAAAAGAGTTATCAAAAGAGAATATTATATTTATTACGTTAATTAACATTAACCCTTTGAAGTCGATGTGATAAGCACCGCTTCTCCCGTCAGAAGTATGATACATTACAGCCTTCATATGAGTCGTGTTCTTCATATAAGGTTTAATCCTTGTCAGACGGCTCTACAGCACACCATTCGGTACGCCTCCTCTGATACACGTATATGAATAAGGAACGGCGCTTCCTTAAATGGGCAGGAACATCAGGAAAATGGTAGAAGATTTATCGCTATGTTTTCTTTCCAACCAATCTTCGCTTATTATGCATGTCTTGTTTTTTCCAACAATCACGAGACTATCATTTCATTTTCGTGACATAAAGTTTGCATTTCTATAATTAAATGCAACTGCAATGCAAATTATAGTATACTTTTCCTCTTAAGATATGATGACGAAAATGTTCAGGTCTTGAGTATCAAATAAGCAGTGAGAACGATTCATGAATGATCAAGAAGAAATTTGGAAAAATAAAACATTACAAGATGACGCATAACGTTTTATCCAGGCTATAGAGGAGCGTCTGACATGTCATTACATCCATCGATGACAGAGCTCGTAAACCTAAGCCAACAGTAATTGAACTGTGCAGTTCTTATAAGGTAGGTATATGAGGCCTAATAGCAATATAATTTACAGGCTATTCTTGAGGATTAATAGCAGGCGTCACTCAAATTACTCGCTAATAACTTATGACTCATGTTTACTCAATTACGAGTCTTGCTTCACTAGCATATGAAGGAACTTAGCCTCTTATCTGAAGATGTTTTTCTTAAAGCATATGCTGCTGGGAATGCTCGTGCTTTTCCAAAAATGAAGCAACGTTCGGTCACTGGGCGTAAAATGCTCACAAAATTGCTAGGATGATGCATTTATTTACATAATTATGCTCGTTTACCATGAGTCAATTAAATTCGCCCAATGCTTAGCAGCAAATTGATTGACGCACGTTTTAAAATGTAGAAAAACTTTATTTTGTTTTATTTCATTGTGCTTTGTAGCGTCATTTTATTTGTATTGTAATTTTGTAAATAACCGTGACTATTGCCACGGGCCCAACTTTAAGGAACCCTTCTGCATTAATTAAGTTCAGATGCGGGCAAATATTTATCCGCAAGTTTGAATGTCGACGTGTGGTCAGATAGAATAAATACTTGACTTTTATGAACGTTTGAAACACTCAGTGTGAATTTTTGCTCTATCCGTTATTCGTTTCAATAGCTGCGCAAATAAAAAAAAAAAGAGTTTATATGTCTCAGATAACCGATTTCACAAACAACAGCGCTAACGCTGCATACGCATAAGAGCCCTGAAGTCTCCAAGTTTCGTCAATATACGTCTAAGCAAAAAATATTCTCAAGCTGCCAAAAGAATTTTTACAGCGAGAAGAGTTCGAGAATTGCAGCCTTAGGCTTTAAATGCCAAATACAGCGAGCCGAGCAAACCGGAGTAGCAGCTTCGACTGTTCCGCGTCCTGCCACCCGATGAGGGGTTGAGAAGGAGCGTTAACCCCAGCTCATCATGGCGGCGACATCCTTTGTTCAGATTTGCATTTTGCATGTATTTTGCATGTATAATAAAACCGTGATTAGGATAAATTGTTGTATGACTTTTTGTCCATTATAATTTTTTAAGGCAGCGACATCCTTTGTTCAGATTTGCATTTCGCATGTATTTTGCATTTATAATAAAACTGTGATTAGGATAAATTGTTATATGAGCTGTTATTCAATATTATTTTTTTAAGGCAACGCTTGGTAAAAATAAAGATGGGTTTTCCCTTTAGTACTACCACGGAAATTCTAGTAATTTCATTACAAATATCCTTCATCTGCTTTAAAAACGGTACAAATAAATATATAGATAGAGGAAAAGCTACGCACACACCATCGCAAACAAACCTTACACACTATTCATAGAAACTAAATTTGCGCAAGCCGTAAATCAATTTTTTTAAGTCAATTTCCGGGAATACATTACCGTTGCTGCGCGTCGCACGATGACCGGACGGTTTCTCCTTACAAGACGCGCAGAAACCGTCCGCACATGCCACGCTCCGGGTGCAATAGCGGGCTTGCGGACGATGCAGTAATTCTGCAGGAATTTCCTATAGACGGTGAACTCATTGCTTCTGCGAACAGGCTAAGCTCATAATGGCGATGCCCATAAACGAACTCGGTCTCCCCAGTCAACATACAGACTCCTGACGACCGGCGGCGGGAGAACGGATAAATGAACGCACATAGTTTTTAGTACGATCATTGTACTATTGTACTCACTACGACTTTAGGGCAATATGTGGTTAAATTTTCTCTAAATCGGGTAAAACGGAATTACGATTTAAAAAAGAAAGGAAAAATATGCATGAGGCATCGGGAATTTCTCGCATACACATCTTTAATTAATTTTATTGAATTTACTTTTTCCGAAGATGTAAGCGCAGCTTACACCTTATTAAGCTTCATAACAGAACCTTTACTTAGGAGCAGAACTTTTTAGTGACAACCAATATTATGAGCCAAAGATGACGTGAAAATTTTCAAAGTTTGATCTTCCCACACAACCACAACAGTGACAATGCAAACTGCAGATTATTTGCCTCCCGCCAACTGCCTCCACTCAGTGTAATAAATGGGTCGTACGTACGGTCCGAATATTGCCACACGTTATATACGTAGCACTGATACGCACTTTTGCAGGGCCAAACTGGGCCCAGGTGACGCACACGTGAGTAAAAAGTGCATCGATGCATTATTTCTTAAAGATTAATAAATACGATTGTTTAAAATTTATAATACGAGCTCCATCCTTTGCGATGAGTGTTATTTCTGAAGGATCTCGTCTGCTGCCAAGGAGCGCCGCTCCTTGGCAAAGTCAAAAGGCAGCGCCTGAACAATGACGACGAGCGAAATTGCGAGTTATTGCTAAATAACTTCGTGCACTTACGTCTTGCATTAACGTCGAGCAGTAACGTCGTGCACTAACGTCGTGCACTAACGTCGTGCACTACCTCGTGCACTAACGTCGAGCAGTAACGTCTTGCACTACCGTCGTGCACTTACGTCGTGCACTTACGTCGTGCACTTACGTCGTGCACTAACGTCGTGCACTACCGTCGTGCACTTACGTCGTGCACTTACGTCGTGCACTTACGTCGTGCACTAACGTCGTGCACTTACGTCGTGCACTTACGTCGTGCACTTACGTCGTGCATTTACGTCGTGCACTAACGTCGTGCACTACCGTCGTGCACTTACGTCGTGCACTTACGTCGTGCACTTACGTCGTGCACTTACGTCGTGCACACTTACGTCGTGCACTAACGTCGTGCACTACCTCGTGCACTAACGTCTTGCACTACCGTCGTGCACTTACGTCGTGCACTTACGTCGTGCACTACCTCGTGCACTAACGTCGTGCACTTACGTCACGCTGAGACGTCTCGCATTAACATTGCGCCGAAACTTCGTGTTCTAACGTCACGCTGAAACGTTCGTTGCACATTTATGTCAAACTGAAACGTCATGCACTAACGTCGTGCACTTACGTCGTGCACTAACAGCGTGCACTTACGTCACGCTGAAACGTCACTCACTAATTTCACGCTGAAACGTCGTGCACCAACGTCACCGCAGCTGCTGATGAAAATAGACTAATATTCACCGGTTTTCAACGCTGCAGTATATTAAAAATTGCTTACAGATCGATTATAAGAGCTGTTCACTCGAAATTGATAGAAGAAAACTCGAGAATTCATGATTTCGAACTTGATATTCTCATAAAAACAGAGAGCTTTAAACAACCGATATTATTCTGTGAACTTAAACATATAAAGAAAATAAAAAAAACGTAGATATGTAAAATCGTTAAACAGCCATTTCAGAAGAGTCGTTTGATTTAAATAAATTACTGTTTTCGTGAGATATTTTTTTTCGTATAAACAATTAAGCTTCAGATATATCACAAAAAAAAATAATGCAAATTCTTCATACTAGCGTCGTGCTAACTTATCATTTGACAAGCGCTAAGCGTCTCAGTCTGCCCCACTTCGGAATTGTTTAATATTAGAATAAACTACTTCCTTACTAGACGGCTTCCTCGTATATGTGAATTATTTATTCAGAACTGTGCTGTCGAAAAAGAACCGTATGTGATAGACTACATAATGTTTCAATAAATGTTATCGGGAGTGCGATACTCCCGTTTTAATTGTGTCAACTGACATTAAGTGATATTAGCTCTCTTAATCTTTTCAACAAAAATCACTCTCACTGAAATTATTATTCAATGTTCGTACTATCAAAATAATTAAGAGTTCGCAAATCACTCAAGGAAACGAAATTCGAAGCGAGAAAACAGCCGCTATGTGTACTTAGGCCGCTACGTGTACTTAGGCAGCTATATACGTGTACTTATAGGCCGTTACGTGTACTTAGGCCACTACGTGTACATATGACGACGCTATTTGTACTTGGGTCACTACGTGCGCTAAAACCGCTACGTTTACTTGGGCCGCTACGTGTACTTGGGCCGCTACGTGTACTAAGGCCGCTACGTGTACTAAGGCCGCTACGTATACTAAGGACGCTTCGTGTATTAAGGCCGCTACGTGTACTTATAGTCGTTCTGATAGTATGGCCGATGATGGACAGATGACAATATAATAAATGTCTCCGCGCCATACTCTCCGGCCATCTCTTACATCACGAGTGCTCCTGGCTGCCTGATATGTCTGGTGCTGAGGCAGAGCAGCTGTCGCCGTGTCGCCTTGACCTCACCAGCAAGCACAAGCCTCCCCACCCGTCTCTGGGTTATCTCTGACCATGCCCCTTACTCCATCTCTGGTTATCTCTGACCATGTCCCCACCCGTCTCTGGGTTATCTCTGACCATGTCCCCACCCGTCTCTGGGTTATCTCTGACCATGTCCCCACCCGTCTCTGGATAATCTCTGACCATGTCCCCACCCGTCTCTGGGTTATCTCTGTCCATGTCCATACCCGTCTCTGGGTTATCTCCGACCATGTCCCCACCCGTCTCTGGGTTATCTCTGCCCATGTCCCCACCCGTCTCTGGGTTATCTCTGCCCATGTCCCCACCCGTCTCTGGGTTATCTCTGACCATGCCTCCTACTCGTCTCTGGGTTATCTCTGCCCATGCCCTCCACCCTCGTCTCTGGGCTATCTCTGCACATGCCCCACACCTCTGTCGTTTTTGGGTTATCTCTGTTCAGGCCCTTAACCTAGTCTCTGGGCCATCTCTGCTCATGCCCCTAATCCAGTCCTGCTCATGCCTGTCTACTTCCTGCAATGTTGACACCATTTACTCCTTCTGTCTTGTCTGCTTCTCGACATTTGACTTACGGCCATATTGCGAGTCGATTTCCTCAGATATGAAGATCTCTAAGGTGCTAAAGCTTGTCCTTAATTAGAAGAGTATTGGTGATTTTTGTTGTGTTTCTATTTTAAATCAATTTTGCAATGCAGCTAGAATTTATGAGCATTAAAACGTATTTTATTTACAGAGATTCCATCAATAGAGTAAAGAAACCCAAAGCATTTTATGTTATCAATAGAGGGAAGTGCAATTTTGATGCAACTTTTCTTCATAAATTTTAAGATGTGACCTTTATTTTTTTCGCTCACTTTCAAGCAAAAGATACCTCAACTTCTTCCACGCACAAAAAAATTCATTTGTATGCATTATACAAAGTTGAACCGAAATTTAGTTTCCTTTTTTTTAGATTTACCAGATTCATTTTATCCAATATGTAAAAAAATTTTAATTTCTTTCAAACTGCAAATGGGAGGTAATGGGAATTTCGTGCGGCATGCGCGTTTGGAATTACACTACCTAACTTCTATTTCAAAATTAGCTGCAAGATTTAATGGCATTGTTAATTTGCATTTTGGATAACTCCAATCACAGCGATTATCTAATTCTCCAAAAGATAAATTTCAAGCGATAACTCCAATCTGAGCGTTTATCTTTTACTCATATCTGCAATATTTTCTCAATATTTCTCTTAAATTTTTTTGGTTCGTATATTTGCATTCAATAATGAATTAATTAAGGAGAGAAGTCATTCCATCGGATCTTCACAAGGCAATTTAATTTTGTAATCACTATAACTGAATCACTATAACATGTAAAATGTTGTAATTATTATAAATTTATAAATAATTTAAACATTCTATATCCAAAACATCACTAAGTATCTCTTGAATTTCTTTGTCGCAGATTTCGAAGATGCGCGTCGTGGTCCTGAGCCTGGCGGTGCTCTTGGGCAGCGCCGTAGCCCAACACTGTGAGTATCTTTGATACGCCGCATTTACTGTAATATATGTCCGGTTATTCATTCCACCATTTCTGTGCACTTTCCAGCAGCCTACATTACTTTCCAACGGTCTACGAACACAATCCAACAGTCTACATGACTTTCCAACGGTCTACGAACACAATCCAACAGTCTACATGATTTTCCAACGGTCTACGAACACAATCCAACAATCACATTACTTTCCAATGGTCTACGAACACTATCCAACACTCTACATCTCTTTACAACGGTCTACGAACACTTTCCAACGGTCTACGATCACTTTCCAACAGTCTACATCTCTTTACAACGGTCTATGAACACTTTCCAAGAGTCGCATTACTTTACAACAATCTACATCTCTTTACAACGGTCTACGAACACTTTCCAACGGTCTACGAACACTTTCCAACAGTCTACAACTCATTACAACGGTCTACGAACACAATCCAACAGTCTACATTACTTTACAACGGTCTACGAACACAATCCAACTGTCACATTACTTTACAATGGTCTACGAACACTTCACCATCGTCTACGTGTACACTTCCCCTTTCCATTATGATGAATCTTGAGGCAGTTGGCATTAATTACAATAACGGTAGCGATCGTTGCATTGGTTTTTAATACTGGATTGGCAATGGAGGCATGAATGATTGTTTAGGCTTAAAATATTTAATTTTAAATTTTCTGCCAGATCCTTCAATTAATAAATATTCTACCATGGAAGGCTATAGAGAAAAAATTATGGTGACTTTAATGTATTATGCAAATCGAATTGTCATCCTTTCAATCGCGGGCAGAATTAGGCGCTACCTAACAAAATTGTACGATTTCTACGTACTAGGTCCCCGGCCTTGTGTCTGGTATAGGGTGTTTTTTTTACTAAGGGAAAACGACGCCACACATGTCTCTAAATTCAAAATATATTGGTTGATGGTGCTAACTTGAGCCGAACATGGCAGATAATATTTCGCTAATGATTCAACTGGATTCGGAGATTCAAAATTTGTGTAAAACGGCTCACGAAAACATTACAGTGTTTCGAGTTCATGCTTTTCCATCACACATAAAATAAATACGTAATATACTATAAAATAGGAACATACTAAAGCCAACACTGAACATACGTTCGCTTATCAAAGCTTATAAATCCGGTGTTTGATAGAACCTAAGTGATGATGAACCACATGTGAGTGCGATTGATTGCTGTAATTTTATTATTTTATTAAGTAAACAGAAAATTGAAAATGTAACTTCATTTTGAAAATTTACTCCTAACTGACTTTAATCTCGAAAAATACATCCAGATGTTCAACAACATAAACGCACACATGTTTATTGTCCCACTTTAGTCCTATTTCAAATGGGCGTCATTTATGTTTACATAGTATCTGTAATGTACATGTCAATTTAACAATCCACGCTTAAGTCAAAGGTTTATTCTTAATATGATATAAACAGAGCTTATGATATCCTTGGCAGCATTAGGCCGGGTTTACGTACGTGCATCATACTGCCAGGCACGTATCAGGCATATGCCAGTCGTGGTCCAGTCCAATATTTTTCATGCATTTCCGTATAAGCATTCACACCATTAGCATGGCAGGTACCTTTCACGGCGGTGTGAATGCTCGTGCCCGGCAGATATGGTGTGAACCCGACCTTAATGATGTAAAGAGTGTTAGTAATCTTTGCTTTTTAGTCGGCACATGGGCATCACATCCTGGATACTCAAATACCGATTGTTAATATTCCTTTGTATGGCTTTGCTTCTGTTTTATTTTGATCGCTCACTGTTTCCAACTCAGCGGCCTACGAGTCCTCCGAATCAGCATTTAGGCAGCTCCATCGCGCAGAGGTCATTCACGAAGACCTAGAATATAAGTTAAAAAGAGATAAGCGACTTGCAAATTCTCCTCTGATGGCTCATACTCCTTTTGGGGCTCAATTAGATCGACGATCTAGCTCTTTTATAAACGAAAAATTCAAAGGTGATGTTGAAAATCAACAGTTAACTATGAAGGCTCAACAAGAAAGCTCATCCCGCCGAAGACATCCAGGATTTTTGACCAGGCAACTGCATCCTCCAGCTCGAGATTCTGAACATTTATTAGCTAAAGGCCACAACACTTCTCTCAATGAAGACCCAATCAGCATGAGAAAAACGTTAAAACATCCTGAAGACTTACCTTCATTAGATGGAGATGAAACTTTTAATCGAAAACGGGGTTTTCGACGAGAGAACTCTAATTTCGACACGGGTCTTTTGCGATCAAGAGCGCTGGATAAAATCCAAAGTAAAACAAGTCAACTAAACGCAGAAACAGGAACTGAATCGAAGCTAGCTCCGCATCCATTTTTTGACATATATTGGTCAACGAAAGACAAAGAAAGAGTGTTCCCGTCACATCCTCCCGCTCGTATAAAACTCAACAAAATACAATCTCATCAAGTGACCACAGGAAACAATAAATTTTCTTACAATGGAAAAGACCAAAATGCTTCGCAGAATTCCTCTATATCAGAAGCATCTTCATTTACTTCAGTCGCCGACAGACACAGCAGCAACATTGTTAAGCTCCTGCGAAAGCTGCATATAAATCAAGAATCTTCTTCAACCCCAAATCTTTCACAAAATTCTCAGGAATCATCTGACGAGGTCAATTTCACTGACAGCGATTTATCTGTCTTTGCTTTTCAGTCACATTTTGGCGATGTAGGAAGAAAATTTAATACGACCATACCCAATTCGAATCCCAATAAGAAAGAAATCAAGATATTAGTGGAAGACGCGTTTGCAAATGAAATGGAATTACACAAAACAAATTCGCCGCTCACAAACGAAACCAAACACTCGTATACAACTTCAATGCAGGAATCGCCACGGAAAACGAAGCAAACCTACTTGAATTCACAACAAAAATCTGACTCAAGAACACATACATTTTATGACTTTCAAAAGAACAAATTTAGGCTAGACTCCTACTTGCCACCTCAAAATAAATCTGAATTTGAAATTAAGCAGTCTTACGTACCGCCTCTGAAAGATTCTGAATTGAAAATTGACCAGTCTTTTAAACCTTCTTCAAGAGGATCTGAATTACATATTGAGCAGTCTTACTTACTTCCCTCAAAGGAGTCTGAATTAAAAATCGAGTCGTCGTATCAAATCCCAACTGAAAAATCTCAATCGAAATTTGAGCAGTCTTACCTCCCTCCACCAAAATTATCTGAATTGGAAATTCAACAGTCTTACTTACCTCCTTCAAAAGCATCTGAATTGGAAATTCAACAGTCTTACTTACCTCCGTCAAAAGCATCTGAATTGGAAATTCAACAGTCTTACTTACCTCCTTCAAAAGTAAATGTATTGGAAATTAAGCCGCATGCCACCAACGGAAGCGTCACAAGGCTTATCTCGCCAGAAAAGGAATCACCCAAGTTTTCATCTTACAGTTATTATTCGAAGAATGATTTGAGTGTACCAAGCCAACCTTCCTCAGTTTTCGAATCCAAAAAGTTTTATGAAGCATCAAAATTAAACCCAGCCAAGAAAGTCTCATCTCGGGAAAATACAGACACCAAGATTAAATTTAAACAGGAAAATCTTGGTCAAACACAGGTAAACAGACAAAATAATCAGTATTCAAGGTGCAGAAACAACGAGGACTGCAGAGACAACGAGATATGTTCGTCAGGCAGTTGCTTGGATGCCTGTATTGCAGCGGATGGAAAATGCATTGGTTATGCCAGCTGCAAAACTCGACGACATACAGCTGCTTGCGTGTGTCCACTAAGATTTAGCGCATACACTCGATATCACGGAACGGAAAAAAAGTTCGATTGTGAGCCATTGGCAGGGGAAACTAACATATTTCCAAACCGGCGAACAAGTTCTCACGTGTCCAGCCACTTCCAGCGGAAACCGACTAGATACTGTAAGGTCTTTGGCATGGTTATGCATGAAGTCCATTGTTAATTCACCTGTTCAATTCCGTACTCACATATTTTTATCTTTCCTCTTTCAGCGTTTCGATTCCCATCATCAACTCTGTCCCAGATCCGCCCTATTGCTGGCTTCCGTAAGAATATATCCCAATTGTTGTGCATGTCCGCCATGTTCCTACGTACAACGAATAAAAATCTCAAACGAAGTTCATGTCGTGTTTTGACCAGTCATACGGGCTGTCTTTTACCCATCCTCATTTTTGCAAATATTTTCAGTGACGTAACTTGTTTTCCAAAACGTTGATTCTGGATCTTACGAGCCACCCTAATTAACTGGTCATTACACATCTACTTTAACCGAGTGTTTCTTCTAGTTTACTGTTTGTGTTCTCTTCCAATATTATAATGTCTTATTATTCAGCTCGACTACAATGGACATGGCTTCATTCAAGCAATATATTAGACCTGCAGCGTTTTTACCTTTAAATATACGTTTTTATTTTTTATCAATCATTTCTCAGAATCAAAGGCTGTTGTATGAGTTACTTCAATGCATTTAATTCTATTATTAGTTTCTGATTTCAAAGAAATGACGGCTTGCAGTGCAGATCGTCGGGACAGAGACTTTCCCAATATATAAGGCCTTGTTCTTGTAACTGTCCTATTGTTTAACCACGTAATGATTTATTTGTTCAAATGATCAACTTGTTTTTTTTCATGTAACGTGTTTTGTTAACTTTTATCTGTTTGTTAATGTAATCAACTCGTTAATTGATTGATTCTGAAATTTGCTTTTCTTCATAGTTCTCCCAATCTTTAAACTCAAAATTTGCAATGAAAACGATTGCTCCTTGATTTCCTGTCGTGTGATTCAATGATAACGATTTAACTTTGTTTGTAGGTGATTGTAGTTAACCACAAATAGGCAGTCTTCTATTTTCCTTTTTTTTATATTCGAAGATTTAAATAAAAATTAAACTAAGGAGAAAATTAACTTATAACTAAAAATTTAAACAGTAACTTGATTCTTATTTTTAATTAAACGTCCAGATAAGTTTTGCATTCTGTACTTATACTGTAATTGAGGTTCGGTTTGTCAATTCAAAATCAAACAGAGTGCAAGATCTATTTGGGCAAGAACAACTACCAAAATCTTTCATTGAATCTAAAAAATTTGTTCATCAATCGTAATTCGTCTTAACAAATTATTCCTCTCGTACGTTTTATTGAAATACTGGCCTTGCGTTCACGTAAACCCAGAGTTATTCGAACCTCAAAACTTGAAACACGATTATTTTGTTGTAATTACAGTATTGCAAATGCATTCGCTGGAAAACAATAAATGGTTTTGTAGAAAAATATAAGGTTTGTTAATAAATATGAAAAATATAAGGGATTTCGTTCTATTTATTGCGTTTCTCCACCACCAGCCGACTCACGCATTGCGTCAGGGCCCGTGAGGTCTTCAGGACTTGGTCCAATCCGAGGGTCTTCGTCTCAAGTCGGACTCCGCCAATCCTGTTCGTAGATATTTCAGTGACTCTATACTATATGATGAATATATAAACCTATTCTATTCAAATGATTATTAATGTTGCAGATTATAGTCGACTCAGCACTTGTTTATGAATTTATATAACCCTAGGTTATTCAACGATAGGAATCGTTACTGAGCGATGAGCAGTACCACTTTTGGTAGTTGAGAGAACCAAATCAGTATTTAGCCTGCCAAAATCAAACGAAAGCTTAGTTTTTTATGAATCGCAAGCTTAGTTTTTTTATGAATCGCAAGCTTAGTTTTTTTAAGAATCGCAAGCTTAGTTTTTTTGAGAATCGCAAGCTTAGCTTTTTTATTATTCGCAAGCTTAGTTTTTCTAGCTAATTTATCACAGCAGCCTCTGGATCCGGAGACCCATGCCGCCCAACGCCGTGCGGCCCCAACACCAGCTGCAGCGTCAATGCTCGGGGCATCGCCCAGTGCAAGTGTCTGGATAACTTCGTGCCTGACGGCAACACCATCAACGGCTGCAAGCCTCAGTGTGTCAGGTGAGACCATCAACGGCTGCAAGCCTCAGTGTGTCAGGTGAGACCATCAACGGCTGCAAGCCTCAGTGTGTCAGGTGAGACCATCAACGGCTGCAAGCCTCAGTGTGTCAGGTGAGATCATCAACGGCTGCAAGCCTCATTATATCAGGCAAGCATAGAAAGAGGAATGATAAGGGATCTGATGGGAAAAAATCTCATATATAATGTCTCGATGATTTGTAGTCTATCATGATCGGTCCTCTCTCTTTGAGTAGAGTACCAGTTCTACTCTAGTAGGAGGGCTTGCAGTGATTCATCATCGCGCGGTTATTATACCTGGTATTGGACGAACAGCTTTCGGACATTTTCTCAACCAATATTAACGTGTATTACCCGATTATATGCAATCATACAACGATATTCACGATTAATTTCATACGTACGAGAGACCTCGAGTCAGAGCAACACTTGATAATTTAATATAAATATTATATTAATAATATTATAACTAATAAAAAATATATTTTTACCTCATGCAACAGCGACTTCGAGTGTCCGGACGACTACCGCTGTCGCCAGACCAAATGTGAGCGCGTGTGTGTGCCCGGAGCGTGTGGTCTCAACGCGGACTGCGACGCCCGCAATCACAGGGCGGTGTGCACGTGTCCTAAGGGCTACGCCGGCTCGCCTGAAGTTAGCTGCAACAAGAACTGTGAGTTGCGGGGCTTGTTCTTCAATAAATGTAGCTAAAACTGTACGGTATGTTCATTGGTGCAACTTTTCTTACAAAAATGGTTTCTGGACCATGATTTTTGATGTTTGCACTCGGCTTGTAAGACTAATAATAAAGCCTGAAGTCAGCTGCAACAAGAACTGTGAGTTACGGGGCTTGTTCCTGAATAAATATGGCTTAAATCGTCTGTTATGATCATTGGTTCTACTTTTTCCAACAAAAATATTTTCTGGACCATTATATTTATTGCTTGGTTTCAAATAGAAGATATTTTCTCACTGGACCGCACAAAGTGTGAATATTTCATAGCTAATTATAGAGAAATTTGTAAACAACTGGATACAAAACGATATTATTATCATAATTTGGTGCAGATGAATAAATATGCTTCTTCGAATCGTCATCAATTTTACGATAAATCATATAATGGTCGCTAGGTCATTTAACTAAATTATCATAATTTCTCTTTATAGCTTTTTAAAATCAAAAATTAATTTGTTGATGCCTGTATTGTGCAATCGTCATCAATTTTGCGATGACTCTTTTAAAAGTCGCTAGGTCATTTAACTATATTATCATAATTTCTCTTTATGGTTTTTTAATATAAAATATTCATTCATTCGTTTATGCCTGTGTTGCGCAGTGCCCGTGGTGCGTGCGAACCCCCCGGCGCCCCCTCCGGACCCATGCTTCCCCAGCCCCTGCGGTGATGGCGCTGAGTGCCGTGAGCGAGACGGACGCGCGGTGTGCACCTGCCCTTACGCATACGAGGGCGACCCTCTCACCCGCTGCACTAGGGTCGAATGTGTCGGTCAGTAGGCACTAGGGTTGAGTGTGTCGGTCAGTAGGCACTAGGGTCGAGTGTGTCGGTCAGTACGCACTAGGGTCGAGTGTGTCGGTCAGTAGGCACTAGGGTCGAGTGTGTCGGTCAGTACGCACTAGGGTCGAGTGTGTCGGTCAGTAGGCACTAGGGTCGAGTGTGTCGGTCAGTACGCACTAGGGTACGGTCGGCGATTATCATGACTATAATTATTATTATGTAGTCATTATAGGTCAGTACGGTCTGCATTTATCATGAATTCAATTATTATTATTTAGTCATTATTAGTCAGCATGGTCTGCGATTATCCTGACTAAAATTATAACTATGTAGTCATGGTCGGATATTATTATTGTTATTCATTGTTATTATTAATGTATTCTAATATTATTATGGATCTCATAATTAGTTATGGCATAAATACGTTCATATTTTCATCGCGAAATTCCAAATAGTTCGGTGGCCGAGCCTCTGATGTTTAAGGTCTTTTTGAGTTTTTACGGGATTTTTTCGGTATATTTTAGGATAATTTCAAGATATGATTTTCGTTTCTGGTTTCTTAGAGTTTTCACTCCAAGAAACCAGGTAGTTTTCAGAATTTAGTTTTCTTGACACAACTTGACGCCGTTGTCTCATCAAAGAACAAGTTGATTATGTCGTTTAACGTGCGAAGGGATTCTCTAAAATTCTCTATATTGTCCTGTCAATTTTCGTCTCTGTCTTGCATTTAGTCTTTCTATCGGAAAGATAAAAGATTGTTAAGAAAATTCTGATTATACATAAAGTTACCTTCGTCGTTTGCGTTAATGGAAGCGTATTCTTTAGGGCGATGCTTTATTTATCTAATATTAAACTCGAAAAAATGTTCGCGTAGCCATTCTAAATCATCCCTTATTAAAGTTTTCAAAATCTAGCATGCTTATACTCGTACGAGTATACCTGATGATTTGTATACCTGATGAAATCCCTGATTTGCTGATGAAACCAACGTTGATACACACGGTGATACCCACGTTGATACCCACGTTATCACGCGAATTTTCGCCTTCAGAATCGAGCGAGTGCCCCACGAACCAGGCATGCCAGCAGCAGAAGTGCATCAACCCGTGCACCATCCCCGACATCTGCGGTCGCGGGTCCGAATGCACCGTCAGGAACCACCAACCCGTGTGCTCCTGCGGACGCGGATTCACTGGAGATCCTTTTGTCGCCTGCAGGCGCTTCGACCCTCGTGAGTTGACGCTTCCAAATCAAGATGAAGCACACATTTTGGTGTCAATATTTGTAGGAAATTACCGAAATGACAGGAGATTAAAAAATTATTATTAAATTTAAGTTTAGAATGACCTATGGTCGTTTCCCGGTTTTGTTAAATTTAATTTTTTGTTGTAACGAAATTTTTTAGTATGAAAAGCGGGTTTCTTGATTGCCAGAGGAGCTGTGCCAACCCTCACCCTGCGGTGCCAACACCAATTGCCGCGTCGAGAACGACCGAGCTGTGTGCTCCTGCATCGACAACTACATCGGGAACCCTCTTGAAGGATGTCGGGCCGAGTGCGTGTCAGACCGCGACTGTCCCGGTGACAGAACCTGTCGCGATAACCGCTGTGTCAATCCTTGCGCTTACAACGCTTGTGGTGAGAACTCCTACTGTGATGTGCGCAACAACCGAGTGACCTGCACGTGCCCGCAGTTCTTCCAAGGAGACCCACACAGCAGGTGCGTACAGAGACAACAGGTTGGAGAAAGTTACTTTAGCTCAGAAGAATGTGTCAGTTGCGTGAACATATAACAAACTTTTCAATGCGAACAACCTGGTGTCGATTATCTTCATGTCTTATTTATCGTAAAAGGTTTGAAGTCTCCTAATAGTTATGGGAATCGAGAATATTTAATTACCACTTTTAACGCAACCCCTATATTGCTGTCAGCGTTTTGGGACGTCTGTATTCATTGTTTTCTTGCTGCTCATGAAGGCAATGTAGGGCTAGACAATGAAGACCATTCTCCTGGTACTGGCACAAGACAGATGCAATACTACCGTACTCATTGATATTTTTTAATGACCAACCAATTAATATTATCAATATTAAGTGGTATTAATTTTAATACCACTTATATAACGCTGGTGTTCACGTAGGTGCTTCGCCGAGTGCACGGAGCACGACGACTGCTCCAGCTCGCAAGCATGTTTCGAGCTTAGGTGCATCGACCCTTGCGTGGGGGCTTGCGGTACTGGCGCTGACTGTAAGGTTGAGAACCACAAACCCATCTGCTCCTGCCCCAAGGGCTTCACTGGCCATCCCTTCGAGTCCTGCAGGCCTTTCACTGAAGGTAGGAGTTCACTGCAGACCGTTTTTCCCTGAAGGTAGGAGTTCACTGCAGACCGTTTTTCACTGAAGGTAGGGTTCACTGCAGACCGTTTTTCACTGAAGGCAGGAGTTCACTGCAGACCGTTTTTCACTGAAGGTAGGGTTCACTGCAGACCGTTTTTCACTGAAGGTAGGAGTTCACTGCAGACCGTTTTTCACTGAATTAAGGTAGGGTTCACTGCAGACCGTTCACTAAAGGTATAGGAGTTTAATTCACTGTCTACACGTGTCTCTGTATTAGCTTCAAACGTTAGTTTCATAGGAGACAGATTTATTGAAGTGTGGCTTGTGCGGATTTTTCTTTTCAGTCTAGATTAATACAAATTCATTTTCCATGATGGAGAGACTAGGGCAATGCATTTGACTCATTCAGAAGAGTTTTTACTGTATTTGTCTCTAACAATAATTCTAAAGTATAACCTCTCTCGAGTGTTGGTATGGGACTGATACAGAGTATACTGAACGAGCTGGCGTAGTAGTATAGAAAATTAGGCTGAAATTTCAAGTCGTGGCAGATAGGATCTTTTTTAACCTTTTTGCGGGATAATTACCAAGTATGATCACTTTATATTTCCTTCCAAAGAAACCGAGCTAATGTCCTCTAGTTTATATATAAGGCTATATACGTAATCATACCGCTGAATATCTCCAATCATCTGCCCGTCCATCCATATATAGCATCAACCCTTGCTATGCCAAGAGCTAAAATATGATATTTTTTATGAAATTGACGATCTCTCCGCATTTTTTGAAGTCGGAAGAACCAATATTAATTTATTAATTTAAGGTAGCTAGAGAATATTACTTCAAATTGCAGCTTGAAAGTTTCCCTTTACTGTTAATTTAATACATTTTCAGAATTGCAGTTTTTTTAGCGTAGTGACCACTTTATGAGAAATTTCCATCCGCAATTTCTCCAATTTCTTGCAAAATTTTTAAAAATCCAGACGAGTATATTTTCTTATAATGGCCATATTTTATCGTAGCGGCTTCATAAATTCAATTTTCTGAATATTTCTATGCTTGACCTCGAGAAGACTATTAATTAAAACTCAATTTTGTTTAGATACATTACATTTTTTATTCTCATTTATAAAAGACTGAAAAACTTATCGATGACAATTTAAATTAAACTATTTTCGAAAATGTTCACCTAAGTATCCTTAGTATTTGTTTCGGACGTAGCAGTCCCAGGCCACGATGGAGGAAAAATTACCGACCCGGGCCGTTAAAGAAATTTACGTCACTTCAGATAAGTTTTAATTTAATTTCCTGCTTGACAGCTGATCTCTGCAACCCGAACCCCTGCGGCACGGGAGCGGACTGCACCCTCGGATTTATACCACTTATGGCTTAGGATTTATGCCACTGCACCCCAGGATTTATGCCACTTATGGCTTAAGATTTATGCCACTGCACCCCATGCAGGAGTTATGTCACTTCAGATAAGTTTTAATTTAATTTCCTGCTTGGCAGCTGATCTCTGCAACCCGAACCCCTGTGGCACGGGAGCGGACTGCACCCCAGGGCACGACCGCTCGGGCGAGAGCCGCCCCGTGTGTACCTGCCCCATCGGGGACATCGGCAACCCGCTGGTGTCGTGCCAGCGAGGGGAGTGCCAGAGCCCCAACGACTGCGCTGCTGAAGAGACCTGCCATGCTTACCATTGCCAGGTAATTAATTCACAATAACATTACATCTTAGTTCGGTATTGATGGGTGAATTCCATCGTTTAAGATCAGCATACTTTTTGAATATGAAAAGATCCGGTCAAATGACACGATTTTAGATCTTCTGTGAACAAGTCACGAAAAGTTCAAGAATCGGCGACAGGCCACATCAGGCTTACTCTTCAGCGTTATGTTATGTTATGTTATGTTATGTTATGTTATGTTATGTTTATGTTTATGTTTATGTTTATGTTTATGTTTATGTTTATGTTTATGTTTATGTTTATGTTTATGTTTATGTTTATGTTTATGTTTATGTTTATATTTATGTTTATGTTATGTTATGTTATGTTATGTTATGTTATGTTATGTTATGTTATGTTATAACAGCATGCCAGTTAAATTTTATCAAAAACCTCCAAGAAACCCTTCAGATGCACTATGTTAATAAAATTATGATTTTTTACCTAAACCTGATGTTCGTTTCCTGTATTTCAGTCTGCATGCTTCACTGAGACCGGATCCGTGTGTGGCGAACTCGCCGACTGTACTGTGCGCAACCACCAGCCCGTGTGCTCTTGCCCACCCGGTTACAGTGGTGACCCGCTTAGAGCTTGCTACACCGCAGCAACATCCAGGTTCGCTTCCAGTGCTCGTTTCAGCGCCGGACGCACCTAAAAAGAATGTATTTGAACAACAGCTTCAACATCGGCCTCGACTGTTGGTTTCGTCAACATGAAGCGCGCAATGGCTGTCGCCTTTTTTTCTAGAGGAGGTCCAGGACGGAAAAGGTCCCGAAATATTAACACTGCAATTAAGCCTACATGGAAATAGGGCTGTAGTTGATTAGCTTATATAAATATTGAATCTAAATTTTTTTAGTTGCGGCACGGCAAGTTGATTCATTGATATAGGCATTTTGGCCTCAGTACACCTGTTTTATCGTTAAATTTATAGCCTTTTGGGTTATTTGTAATCAAAAAAATTTTTCGCTGACTAAGTTCATAAATTACTGTGAAAACGAATAATTTTTACAATAGCAAAATATATAGAAAAATTCCACTGTCCGTGACGAAGGACATTATTGTTTTTTTTGTGACATTAGTGTTCTTTCAGAGCATGTCCAAGAATTGTAAACTTGTACAATGACGTAATAAAGTCTCAGCATATTCCCCTACTCACTAACAAGCTTTATCTTCGAATGATCTCTTCTACAAAAAATGAAGTCCGTGTACAAAATTCAAAATTTACTTGGCAGCTTTGACGAACAGCTTTCCTAGTCAAATTCATTTCTGCCTTTGCTCTAACTAGATGATGACATGCAAAACTTTCCTCTATAACGTGTAATTGAATTGATTAGCTTAATTATTCGGTAACTCGACTAAAGATGTGCTTAAATGCAGACATGTGTATGTTGTAGGTTTGGTTCCTATATCATTCATATTTTTCCTTCGCATTGCATTGATAGATTGGTTTCATTTCAATTGATAAAGAATAAAATTATTATGTCGAAATACAGATAATATACAATGAATACTGACTAATGCCTTGCTTAAAAGAAGGCTCTTCTTCGAAATTTTTTTCGAGACCGGGTTTTCAGTGATATTCTGGCCCTCAGGTCGGCATTTTCCTTTGTATTGAAGATGATCATTTAAACAATGTCGTTTTTCTTCATCGGATGGAATCATCATCAAAGAAGTTTCGAACAGAGCCTTCTACTTGATTCCTTTAGCAAAACATCAGATGTAATAAAAGAATCTTGCTGATGTTACTAATAATATTACTTAATAAAAAATAGAAAATGTCATATGGTATTATCTCTCTCCGGTTTTTTACTACTTTCATTGGTAGCCAACTAATTCAACAATATGACGCATAATAGTTAACATGTTTATTTGCCACGATGTGGCGATGAAATTACGAATTTTTCAATAAAATTAGGCAACTAATAAAAATAAGTTGAAAACATGGATAGAAGAGAATTAAATTTCGATGAAAATCTCTGCAACCGCAAAAATTTCTAGTACAAAATTTCAGTTAAATTTTATGGAAAGAAACGTAAATCAAACAATTTTCAAAATAGTGAGTCAATTACAAATGTATTGGTGGGTTTATTCAATTGTTAAACAATAAATAAATTGTCAACAAATTTTATGATAATGCAAATCACGAATACGTGGTTCTTTCAATTATCGGGACGGGACAATTCAATTATTATTCAATAAATCAATAATTTAAATTAAATAATTAATTAATGATTATAAAATATTTATATATATAATTTAATTCAATTATCGAGACAGCGATTTATCAGCGTAAGCTGAACTACTTTTGGGTGGGGCGGCAAATTGCACTCTCGGTCGTAAGCGTATATCTCGCTCCTAATCGCCGGTGAAATATGTTCTTGATTTCTCACAAGATTTCGTCGTTTGATAAGAAATCTGTGATAAATTTGTGGGCAGTTCGGCATTCCAAGCGTCGTTAAGTCCTTGGCGTACTCCTACATGAGAAAAACGTTGCTCATTTTCATCTAAACACGGTTGACTCAATTGCTTTCAATATGATTGACAATGATTAGAAGCCAAAATCATTTTTTCGTATCAATGCAATTACTTGATGAATCCCCTTGTATACATCAATGTGAAGGCTCTAAATCAATTAGGTTTCAAAATAATTTTACTGGTAAAATTCAACACATTTATCCATTTCTCAAAAATCCACAATTTAGCATGAACGCGCGATATAAATAAAGCTAAAAACCCATGAAGTAAAAATAGATGAAAAACTGAAAACTCCACCAGCGGGATTCGATCTGAGGAGTAAAAAGGGATTGCTGTATATATACCCTACAACCACAACGGTCAGTCTCCAACATCGAAAACAATTGAACAAAATACATCTACATCCGAGGCATGAACAAAGTCAGAAGGAAACAATTCGTAAAAATTGGGAGGAAATAAGTAATAGGAATTAGGAGGAAACTTGTCATAGATATCAGCTAGACAAAAAAAAAACACCTGAAGTTGATGCCAAAAACGTTCGAACAATTTTAGATCGATTTTCCTGGATCCAACGTTGCACATCTTGCATCTACTATGAAATTGTGAGCAAATTGCTGTGAAGGAAAGTGTTTCATAGTTTCGACTTCGTGATTCGAGTTTACTACCTCAATGACGTTCCAAACTATATTTGATGTGATATAGTGTTTGCAATGAAGAATCAGATAAATTTATTACATTTTCATTGGTGCCTCAAAAACTTACTCGTAGCGAAAACAAAAAAATAAAAAGACTCTCAAAGACATGACAGTTTCGATTTATAGAACATTGAAATCGAAGACATATTTATAATCCTGTGCACTAGCACCTCATACGTATATCGAATGCAGAACCCACTAGACTGACTAGACTAGAGCAACGTAATACAATGACGATTGCATCGCATACGACAAAGCATAGAGACAAAGTAAGTCCACGGAAGAGCCCTCTCTCCATCCTGCTGAAGATGTGGAGGAGAAGGTGTGCCAGGGTCCAGAAGAATGCAGCGTCCATAACCTTGTGCTTGCTCGCTCTCCTAGCTCTGTCGGCCGTGTCTGCTCCAGATCTGGGAGAGCTGTGTGAAAGATGTACGTAATCAAGGTAAAATAATAATAAGGCAATAAGTCCAGCAGCTATCTCAATCAATCGTCAGCTATGGAAAGATCAGGTTCCAAAGACCGGATCCCTTGTAAATCAAGTCACGAAAAGTACACGAATCGGCAACAGGCCATGGGCCTATTTCTTCAGTGCTGACACTTCTATTCTAATTGAGGGTGGGTGCAAGCCTTTCATTGGCACGGCTTTTATGTTTGGTTTACGCTACTTCTGTGCTGAGAATTTTGGAGGAAGAGAGTGAATATCGTGCTAATCTTTTCATTTTAGAGTTTTCTCTTCACCATAAGGATAATACCTTGCTTCATATGGGAAATGGTGGTACTCAAATTGAACCATTAGCGATGATTATTGAATATATACATATAGAAAATACAACGCTAAACGATGTTGATCGGATATAAGTACTACGACGTAATGATGCGAGCATAATAAATTATTGTTCTAAAATTATTTAGGAAAGCAGGTAAGAGTATTGATTTTATAATCGGAGAATGAAAAGTAAAATTAAATAATCTCCTTAAACGCTCACAGTCTGAATCTTAAATTTATTTCAGTACATTATAGAATCTCTCTGGAATATTATGAACAGTATAAATCTGTGTAGCACTCGTCCACTGTAAATAGATAGCAAACTAATACAAAATTGATTGTATTTCATATAAATTTATTGCTGATGTATCTTATTTTTCTGTTCACCATCATCATACATTATTGCAAACTATCAACTCGTATTAATGCAAATAAACTCGTATAATTTTAAATTCAAATTATTTGACATTCATGGCCAGCATGTGAAGAAGATCTAATGAAGAAACCCTTGAGCCCCGACGACGCGATGTTCATCCAGTACATCAAAGACCAAGTCTTGGACCCGCCCCAGAGTGAGCCTGTGGAGCCCCTGACCCTGGACATGGTGGAGACGCCCGAGTGGAAGGACATCGGGCCTTGGTACTCAGTCATGACCACCATCAGAGACATTGTCAATGGAATAGTGAGTGGCGGCACGAAGTAGAAATAACTATAAATTTGCATACAAGAATGCGAATTTTCTAGTCAAATTTTTCTACACGTTTCCATTTAAACACGTGATTGTGATGATCTTAATTGGAGGTACAGTAAAAATTAAGGCAAGAAATACATTTGCACGCAATGAACGGCATCTACATCCATAGTGTTCATATAGCAACATTATATTTCAAGAGCACTCTACTATAGCGATGATAGGACCGACGTAATTTTCTCCCCAGTTGGTTGAAATTAAACTTGTCAAGCAAGAGAGTAATTCTACCCAATATTTATAGCGTATTATTCCAGTAGGTTTATGGTTGAGGTATCATAATATATTTATGGTTGTGGTATCATTCCACTGCAAAATAATAGAAAACCGTAAACCATTTAGCAAACATTTGTCCACAATAAAGTTATGCGCCTTATTCCTAACTGCAGGTGATTCTAGAACATAGTCGCTAGGGAATGCTAATATCACAAAATTATCGGATATAGCAGCAATGCAATCATAAAGAGGCTAAGCTAAATTTTCTCCTGTATTATTATTATTATGAAGGATAATGGGACGTACGTGGAAGTTGGCTCAGGCGACGGAGAGCTGTTCTCCTTCTCGAGCCAGCTGGAGGTGGTGCTGGGCTGGCAGGGGCTGCTAATCGAGCCTCGGCCGACTGTGTACCAGCAGGCGCGCCGCACGCGCAAGGCTGCCGGCGCCAACGTGTGCGTTGCGGTCGAGAACTTGCATGGAAAGGTGAGCACAAACCCAGTGAAAATTTACAGACGCGGCAGATTCTGATTTGACTTACCAGTAGCTGGGACGACTCTGAATTTTGTTGGGGAAGCGCAATGGGGCAGCATGTCTGGATTGCCTCGCTGAATAGTGTAAGATAATGCATTTATATTGAAGATTCTACTTCCATTCGGGCTCATACAATCGCGGATAAGGCATTTGTGGGTGTATAATGAAATCATGTAGTATTTTTTCGTTTATTAAAAAATTATTTACCGACATTCATGTTGTACATAATGACGTGAACCGTTGTGTGATAGAGACCGTTTTGAGGCAATGAATCTGGCACACCTTCCTATAAGGTGACTTGATAGTGTCGGTCTTGAGACTCTTGATTGGTGGATCGAAATATTCACTTTATTAGTATGCATTATTATGATAAACACTGACGTGACATATCATATCTACAGGAGGCAAAGACAGTGAAATTTGAGTCTTTAATCGAGGTTAAGACGCATGTTTTTAGTGAATAAATCACGACAAGATATCACACTAATGAACGTTTTTTTGTGCAAAATGTGGTAGGATTTTTATGTATGCATCATTTAAAAGATACGATGTCTCAGGACGAGCTCAATTCTTCCTTATGTGACACAATTTTAATTGTACTTTATCCCTAATCTTATACCGGTTTATAAAGGTTTCTGTATGATTTCATCTACAGAAATTTTTCTGGGAGCCTCGAAATTCTGACTTGTCAGAGATTCTGCAAAAGATCAACTACGCCTCGGCCACACTCCTCGATCACGTCACGAGCGAGGTCTGGTACTTGAGCCGCTATATCCACTTCTGTGAACTTAATCGTACTAAGTGTGATGAAAATAAATTGAATAAGCACCATCACTTAGTAAAATAGAACTAAAATCAATAATATCGCTGGGTACAAGCAGCCGATAACTTGAACTAAAGGCGGCCATAAAGTTTTTCAAACATAATTTTGGAAATTGTCTTGATTAGTTTAATTATCCATAATCCACGTTCATTAATCCTATAGTCTGTCATTAATCGCTTGATAGTCTGTCATTAATCGCTTGAACCCTTTTAAACAATATTTGCATAACAAGTTTATTGCATAAAAAACAAAATTTTAATTACCATTGCTTGATGTGCAGGATCGAGGCGATGGAGAACTCTACTCAGTGCAATGCCTGACATTAAACTCCCTCATCCACGCATATACTAGCAAGATACTCAAGCAGAGGTGGCCGCAACTCAGTCTACTCGTCATTGACGCCCATGGGGCAGCTGACATGCTCAGTTCTCTAAACGGTGTTCAGATAACGGTTAGTCCCATCGTCTACTGATAGCTTGTCGTTTTGAATATGATTACCCGTGACAAATTTTGTGCGGTGATATTATGATTATATCAGAAATTATACGCTTTTGCTTATTTTAAGTGGTGAATAACTACATCAGAAGTTAAGAAAAAAATATTACGGTGATTTCAGGGCATTCTTCATGTAGGCTACATAAAAAATTTTAATCAAAAGCAGCCAATCAGTAACCAATGGCAAGTACTGTTGACTCAACACATTAAAAAAATCTAACTCAGTACTCACTGCAGTGAGTGACAGAGAGCACATTTCTCGTCGACGAAAACGTGAATTCACGGACAGACAGACGGAGGGACAGACGGACATGGCGAGCACAATAGTGCATTTTTTCCATAAATGAGAAAATGCGCAAAAAATTAGCTGCGATACCAGCTCTACAATGTACATTCAACGCATTTAAATCAATTTTATTTTTTATCTTATGTTGGTGTTATAAAATCTATACCTCGCTTGGGTTCGTTAACATTGCAGGTTACCCATCCAAACAATAGCAAGATATTAAGTTGGGGCAAAAAATACAATGCTCTACGTTACTTACTTCATCTTTTTAAATTTTCTCAATAAAACGGCAGCTAATCAGCATCTTGATTGTGTGAGCGATATTTCCTTATCGAACACCACTGAATCCCAGTAAAATTTGAAAGAAATACAAATTGAATTATAATTTAGCAATTGCTACAATCAAATTTTATAGTTATCACATGAGCACAGTTAGTTTAAGAACAATTGAAATTCCTTTGGGAGAACTACAAACAATAATTATCTCATTTGGTTATCATTAGAATGAAAAAATTCAGCTCCCCAATACAGACAGCTCTGCTGTCAACATCATGTAAATGTATATTGAACCGTAATATGCTGAACGATATTTTCTGATGATATTTTCATTAGGAAAACTCACATTTCAAAATAAGAATGCTTTTTTTTCTCACAAATAAACTTTCACTAATGGAATTTGTTCTCAACTTTGCGATATCTGTTACTCGCGCAGATGCTGGTGGTGAGAGGTAGCAAGGAATATATGGACATCAACTTGATCGACGAAACAAAGAGATTGAAATTGACCTACCATCCCAAAGCTCATTTTACCAATCACCTTCTCTTCATTGACCGGTATATTAAAATAGTTTATAAGGAAGCCATAAATCCCGAAATAAAAACGGTATGATATAGGGAATTGCTTATTCATCCTGCCTCCAACAATGACATTATAGAAATAGTGTTTACAAGTGAAGAATCAATGTTAAATGAGCTTTATTACGAGGCTCTGTTGGGCAAAAGCCACCACAAGTCTTCTTGTTCCATACAAAAAAGAAGTCTCGGAAGCGTGAGCGTTTGGACTTTGAAAAATGTGACTTGTTAAACTCCGTGAAAATGTGAGTGCAACGAATATTTCCGACTGTATTAGGAACAAGGAACTCGGAAGAGCCGTGATCTTTCCTTAATGACACGGTTTTGACTGCAGTTAATAAAAATGACCCTTAAATTTGTCTGGGGAGAGGCAAAAAGACACAGAGAAGGATTAGTGCGGTTTTAGTTAAGTAAAAGATCAATAACGAGCCTATACAAGCATTAATTCAGACTTGTACTGGTGTTAATTATAACTGGAATTTATGAGCACGAAATCAGGCTAAACTAGCTGTCCTACCATGACTTTTAGAATGCTATTGAATGACTTTTTTTAGATAGTTATTGCTAAGACTACGGAAAAGAACCCAAAGTCTTCTCTCCGTATGCGCTAGTTCGTAGTCTAAAAACCTCGCTATTTCTGAATTGAAACTTATACGTATCTCCTGATGAGGTCAAGGCTACTGTTCTCAATCAGTTCTGTAGCAGCATCTTCACAGATGAGAACTTGAAAATTGTACCAGCTTTCGAGGAGCGCCACGTTGGCCCAAAGTTAAAACGTTTCAAAATCCAAGAAGAAGAGGTACTCATGCGCCTAGCTGCTTTGAATACCAATAAGTTTTGTGGACCAGGAGGCTTCCACCCCAGATTACTCGAAGAACTAACAACCGTGTTGGCCGGCCGCTGGCTGTAATTTTTGCAAAAACTATGAACAAAGTGACTTAGCTGGTCGATTTGAAAAAAAAAACACAAGTAGCAACATTAGGTGAAGTTGGAAGGTCCCTGGATGATTCTGAAGTAGATGTTGCGGGCGGTCCACAGCTCGTAGCAGGTGTTCACCTGCTGATGCTCCTACTTGGGGCCCTCTCAGGTAGCTACCTGGTAGGAAGGGTTGCCATTAATGGGGAAGAAAGGAGGGTTAGGTTAGGATATTTTGGATTGGGTAAGTCTGCCATATCCGCCTTACTTACTCGTACATCAACAGACCAGTAGAGAAACGAGAATGTTAACCTATTAAGACGTATAAAATTATATCGGCCATTTCTTTTCATTCGTTCATACTGACCTCACAAATAGAGCGGAGCCGTAGGCTGCGTGGAGCGCATGACAGCATGAGTATATAGAAAAGAGTGTTGACGAATGATTCAGTAAAAATAATACAGTCTGGGAAGTTTTAATGATAAATATTTGAATATTAACATTGTTTGAAGGAATTAGTTTCTCGAGATACGCTGATTATTATATGTGGTCGCCCTTGATATCAATTTCGCTTCGACAGTCACATTTTTCACTGTCTCACTGAAATAAATCTCGATCGCCATTCACCATCATTATATCTTAAATACACAGGAAATGCCTATAAAACTGATTGCATAGAAACATTTGATGACTTTGTTAAGTTGAGACGTTGGGAATATCAATGACACTTTTGTGTTATCATTAAGAGGAAAAACTTAAGAAGGGCTCTCAGTGTGGTTCCTGACCGTGCCATCCGAAGCGAGGTTCACGGCGAGGACTGTCACGCAAGTTCAAATAGTGACAATAAAATTTTTAGAGCAAAATATTGTGATTACTGCCGACACTTCGGACAGCGTCGAGCAGCTGCAGCCACAACAATGAAGACGTTGGCGTAGTCTCCCATCATGCAGTCTGATGTGCGCAACCGGCGGGAGCGAGATACTGTTTGCCGCGATTCTAGCCATGCAATGACCAGCTAACTGGCTACGACCAATGGTTATTGCGTGAGACTATCTGCCTGCGATGATGAAAGTTAATTCTAGTCGACTGTGCCATTCTTTTCAGAATGTTTGATGACAGCGACTTCGTACGTGACCAGCTTTCTTCCAGCGTTAGCCATTTAACTTCTGCGTTACATTGCAGGGGGTCATTTTGATCCACATATTATAATAAGCAAACATTACATGAGCAAGACACATCATCTCCAAACGTTAGCTGATTATTGACATTTGAATAAAAAATGATCCAGAATGTTCCCTTACCCCCTACATTTTAATATAAATATCAATAAACTAAACCATCTTACATCCCACGATGTCTCATTCAATGTGCTCAAGCAGCGTCTTACATTAAGGTGGGACTTGGCGTCAAGGACCCAACCTCAAACTGCGTGTAACAGGGTCAAATTTTCATTATTAAGACATCCTGGAGTCGAATTAACCTAACCTTAGTTTCCCCCAAATAGTTTGTCGAAGTAGACAAAAAGAAAATCGGTTCAGCCGTTTTTGAGCTAGACAAGTTTGAACAGAAAAAATATGCTCGTACAGGCAAAAGGGTAACAAGCGGAGCGTATCTAACAATGGCCTGGTCAAGCCTATGGGCGCTACACGCGCGTGAGTCGCTACGCTCCGTGCCCCCGAACCAGTCTTTGGTGATACATGTAACTTGTATTTTATTTCCCTCTTTGTTACCAATTTCTTTTAAAGGATTTTCACTATGAACAATGAAACTCTGACTCGTTATTGGATGGTATTCAAACTTGCTATCAGAAATCTTTTTCTAAAAATAATCATTTTAACACTTTCTCCTGATTGCTTCCACACAATTTATTCCAGTTCCATTTTCAACCACAATTAATGAAGCAAATTTATTTTAAAAACTTGTTCAGAACTTTTTTTCCGAACAATGTTTCTACAAAAATTCGTAGATAAATAACAGAATTTTGGCATGAATCCTTAAAATCAAAATCAATATGTTATATGATAGCCGCAATGATATTTATTATCAATTACTGTGACATTGATTACGGGAGAGAAGGAAACTCCAATGTAAAGTTTTTGCGGAAATTACAATTGGAACCATCATATAGCTCATATAGTCATGATTTCTTACGTAAGAACATGGAAATATATGGTGAATTGTTTAATGTTACAGAAGTAATAGCACCATACATCAAAAAGCAAGACTAAAGTGAATTCTTCCATCAGCTCCCGTAAACCATGGTTGAACTACTATTCGGCCGGTCTCCCAATTTCAGTGATCAAGGAATATCTCCCAAACTAATCAACGCAGCTCGATGAAACTTGGTACACGTAATTCATTAGAACCTAATTAAGGTGCCTGTACACAAGGACAGTACTGGCCGCCAGTTCATCCGCCGCTTGAACTGTCCACGCTACTGTCCTCGCGTATGTTCAGCAGCTTCAGAGGCATGTGCCCGAGAAGCGGCCGAGAGGAACCACGATGTGTTGTTGTCTTCACTGGAGATTGGAGAAGCGGACAGTAGCGCTGATGCAGCCATGGTGAGAGTATTTGTTTCGCTCTTGTGAAGCATCTTGGGTCAAGTGAATCATGGCTTGTTTGAACGATAATGGTTCTAAGAAGAACCAACAAAGTGGAGTCCAGACGATATTCAATTGTTCTTTGAGATATTCTAAAAACATGAATCAACGTGGAATGTTTGCCATGCTGGTTACCCCAACAAAATGAAGAGATAAACGAGTATTTTGAAACTGAAAGAAGACCTTACTAGTCAGGTTTTAGTTGTTCCTGACGTTGCATTTTTATTACCACGTTTTTCTTACCTCGCTTTCGTGTCTGTGATGATCAAATCTTGCAATCGATATTTCACCAACTTTCCCATTAGCTAGCGCTCTGAAACTTTTAGGGAAGCTCAACATCATATCAAGTAATCACCAAACAATTAAATACATATGCGCCCCACGTTTTTCGTTTTAGATGTTGTAAAATATTTTAACTGAAATACAAAAGACCAAGAGAATGAAAGCAAACAGAGATCAGTAGCGGCCGAAAAATTATTTTCTACTTTTGAGTCCACATGAAAAACGTGGTCTTTAAATTTTTTTTTTATACATTTTATTAAAGGGTAGAATAAAGAGTATAAAAAAACGTGCAGACTCGAGTTGTTGATGGTTATCCCACTATACATTTTTAGAGACCTCACTCGACGGCTTCTAACGACGCACTGGCGGGCGCGAACGAGAAGCTATCGCCTATCGGCACCGATATACTGTCCTCGTGTGCAGGCTTACTTGCGGGATAGTCAACAAGCGGCCGACATTTGCCGGATCTACTGGCCGCCAGCACTGTCCCCTTGCACAAGCACCTAGGGCCGTTCTCGGGCACTTGCCACAGAAGCGGCTGAACCCCTCACTATACACGAGTCCAGTAGCGTGGACAGTGCAAGTGGTGGATGAACTGACGGCCAGTGGCCCAGTACTGTTCCCTAGGCACCTTGATGATGTTTTCATGTTTAGCTTGCGAAACAGTGATCTAACATTTCTTATGGGTACCAAAATGTCATTTTACTTTGAAATACATTGTTTCTTGATCTGCCTACAGCAATATATTTCCCTGAACAAGATATTGGCGTATAACTCTCCAATTTTGTGGGCTCTAGTTGATCATTCGATCTTCTTCTTTTCCGGGTGTCCACGCTGGGTGAACTTAAAGCCACAGGACAACCGCAAGGATGACCATTGGATCATTTGATGCAATGTTTACGATGGTTAATGCTGGTGACATTTTCCATGTGCACACGATGGCGTTGCCAGATGGTATATTTTTATACCATACTTCACAAATCGGGTATTTTCAGAAAGTGTCTGGTATGGGACGACTGAAATAGCCCAGCATTGCCCAATACCAGCATAATTTTCATACGTCTCCCCGTGCGCAAGCATGGTGCTGAGCAAATTAGCCAACATGATTACTCGCTGAAAGCCACAGGGACCAAACCCCTTCATGGATGTAAACCAGCGAGCCAATGACCTGCAAGCCGCCAAAACAATGGTCGTAACCCACACGCTAAACCCCAAAATATTTCTATTCCATGCAGCCTCCTAGCCCCCTCACCACTTTCGATAAAGAACGCCCTGCGCCACAGTGCTATCAGTACACTGCTACCTCTCCAGCCTGTCCGTTCTTCTGGAGGCTAAACCTCCACGCTTACCCCCTGCTCCCCCTCCTTTCGGTACGCCCTGCGCCACACTGCTACCTCTCCAGCCTGTCCGTTCTTCTGGAGGCTAAACCTCCACGCTTACCCCCTGCTCCCCCTCCTTTCGCTACCAGCTTGCGGAAGAATTCTAACCAAACCTAACCTTTTCGCGGAAAGGTGGAGAGAAGGGGGTAAATGTGGAGGGAGAAGATGCTGGTGAGCGTCAGGGCTGGGCTTACTCTTGCGAAGTGGCTAAGGTGATGCGACAGTCCGGTGCGGGGCCGTTCCCATTTACGGCAGTCTGGTGCGGTCTACGGACCCTGCGGCTTACGGCATTTGTAACAAGTGATGGTATGGGCTTAAATCATTGGTGTAGGAGCTATTGGGCGTAATCCGTTTGGAGTATCAGCTTGTGGGCTGAGGCATTGCTTGTTTCAAGCTGGTGTGGCTTGAAACAAGATGAGGCAAGTAAGAACAGCTGCATAGGATTTAGGCTGACTATTTCTGTTGCATGTAGAGGGTTGGCATTGGCTCTTAGGCTGATTTAAGAATCAAATTTTTGGGCTACGGCAGCGCTCCCTCTGGTATGAATATTTAAATCTGGTATATTTGCCTAAATTTGGTATTTGTCTGACCTATTGCAAATTAACTGTATTAAGTTCCACCTCTGAAGTTTGAACTTCCTCCAGCGATGGCGTGGATTATATAGATTACCTTCAGAGCGGCGCGACTAGAGGTTTCCCGACATTTTGGGAACTACAAGTTTACCGCTTGATGAAATAACCCCAATCTAATTGTTAACATATAACAAAAGTGTTTATTGAGATATAAGCACGAGAGTGATGATCCTTGATTGATTACTGATCAGTGATTATAGGGCTTAGGCCGAGTGAGGTTGTCGAACCGATCTCTGCGACACAAGCTCCACCATTTTTGTTTGGTGGTGTTGAATTCCAGAGAGCCACTTGAATTCTGGGGTGATGTTCAACATTTAACTGATCTTGAAAGTCATCATCCATTCATGGAACTGGCTGCCTACTTGTCTACTTTGACAAGCAGATAGTAGTAGTAGACAACTTAAGACAAGTATCACTTGTCTATTTTGAACTGTCTCCAATGCATTCACTTGTCTATTTGACTTCACTTGTCTATTTGACAAGTGGACAAGTGAACAAATAGACAAGTGATATCACTTGTCTATTTGACCTGTCTCCAATGGGAGTGTTTCCACAAGTCACCTATGTGAAAAACAAGGAACGAAATAAAATTTCAACTGCGGTACTAGAGTCCCTTATTCGGACAAAAAGCTATCTGCTCAGCCGCAGCAAGTGATCGATCACACCCGAAATGTTATGTAAATGCAATACAATCAATCATGTACGAAAATAAGCAAATGGAAGATGACCTGTTTCCGTGGCTTGATCATGTTGAGCGAAGGAGAAGAAGTGCCACACTGTGATAAGGCATTGCCAGTACGAGGCATTGCCAGTTTATCTCCTCTGATAAAATAGGAAAAAGTGTCAATGTAACCAGATACAGGAAAAAAGTGTCAAAATGTTCCAAACAGAGGGGAAAAATATATCGTGTTCAATTTGGCTAATTATCGTCAAGCCAGATAAATGCACACTACATAAGGTAATCTTTTTTTTTTTTTGTTTGTTTAACCAACGTTTCTGACGAATAGTTTCATTAAATTTGGAGGCATTAGTCTGTTTTTGAACAATAGAATTTCTGGTATTTTGAGCTAGGCAGTCTGGTATTCTCGCCAAGAAAAAACCTGGCAACACTGGCCCACACGACTGTTGGGACTGATTTCTGATGCAACGACCGATTTGGCAATTCGGATCGAATTGCCGTGCAGACAGCATCAGGGTCAAGCGTTGCCAGATGGTATATTTCTATACCAGATTTCACAAATCTGGTATTTTCAGAAGTTGTCTGGTATGAACATTTTAGATCTGGTATATTTGCCTAAATCTGGTATTTTCTGACTTAGTGCATTAAGTTCCACCTCTGAAGTTTAAATTTCCTCCAACGTAGGCGTGGATTATATAGATTACCATCAGAGTGGCGCGACTAGAGGTTTCCCGCCATTTTTGGAACCGCAAGTTTACCGCTTGATAAAATACCCCCAATTTATGAGCATGAGAGTGATGATCCTCGATTGATTACTGATCAGTGATGAACTGATGATATGGCCTAGGACGAGTTAGGATGTCGAACGGATCTCTGCGACGCAAACTCCACCATTTTTGTTTGGTGGTTTTGAATTCTAGAGTGCCACTTCTTGGAGTGCCACTTGAATTCTGGGGTGCCATTCAACATTTCACTGATCTTGACAATTATCATCCATTCAGGGAACTGGCTGCCTAATGCATCACTTGTCTACTTTGACCTGTCTCCAAAGCATTCGTGGTGCAAGTGTTTTCACAAGTCACCTCTGTGAAAAAAAGCAACGGAATAAAATTTCAACTACGGTACTGGAGTCCCTTATTCGGACCAAAAGCTATCTGCTCAACCGCAGCAAGTGATCACACCCGAAATAGATTAATGCAATATGCAAGCATGTACGAAAATAAGCAAAATGAAGATGACCTGTTTCCGTGGCTTGCTCATGTTGAGCGAAGAGGAAAAAGTGCCACGTGGAATGACACTGATAAAAAAAAGGAAAAAGTGTCAATTTAATCAAACACAGGAAAAAAGTGTCAAAATGTTCCAAACACTGAAACAGAGAGGGAAAAAATATAACGTGTTCAATTTGGCTAATTATCGTCAAGCCAGATAACTGCACAGTACATAAGATAATTTTTTTCTAACCAACGTTTCTGACGAATAGTTTTATTGCATCCCGTTGGGACTTGGGACTGCTGTAACAACTGAAGCCCCTTGCAGACATGGACACGTCTCCAAAGCTCCAATAAACATCAAACAAGAAGAGAAGGTGAGTGGAGTTGCTCTCCTCTCAACAGGGCACTTGTTGAACCTCGATTAATCGAAGGATCTTTAGCCGTCATGGTGCCCTTAGCCCTATGTGTAATGCATGACGGTAACTTAAAAGTTGAACCTGCTAAGTTTGTATACTAGATATCTTGGGCTTCTGCTGCCCTTCAGAAGTTCAGCTGCTGCCGCCTGCCCATAACCATGGCCATGGCCTGGTAGGCTGGTTGCCTATTCAAACATGAAATATCCAACCAACAATTTCAGGTTTCGATCACCGCTATTTGAAATGCTCAATCATCATAGCTGAGAAGTGACAAGAGCAGCAGACGCCAGACACCTTGGTCGTAGGCTCGTAGCTGACTAGCTAAATTGTTATTCTCAGACTCATTCTTTCAGGGTTCAAATTATCAAGGTTATCATCAATGTATGAAATTGATCATACTAAATATTCATTTCTAAATATAATCGTTTAGTGGAGACTGAACTTCTGAAGTGCAACCACTGAATGGTGAACCACACAATAACCCACTCATTCCACTAGCACTGGTCCCACTGGAATGGAATAGGTACCTAGTAAACTTCAAAAGTGGAATTGCTAATCTTTGTGTTGGTGAGTCAACTATCTTATACCTACAATATACAAGATACCAGTTTTGGACAAAAACCTAATACCTAATTTTCATTTAGCTATTGCATGACCACCATTTATGATTTACCTACCTATTCATATTGCTCCACTTCTTATTTCTTACATTTGATCTTTCTGCAGTGATTTCAGGATTTTTTTAATCTATTCTAATTTCTATTGTTATGGTTTCAAGTCTATCTATTTTCTTTTACCATAATAATTTAGCACTTTTACTGTTTTACATTAGGTATCCATGTTGCTGCACTGCTTTATTTTAGCTTTTTTTATTATTGTCAATAGTCAATTAGTAGTCATTAATTCATTAGTCACACATTATGACACTTGACACATACCTACATGCATACCTTGTTTTTAGCCTATTGCTTTGTCTCTGACTCTGGTCTGGGTATTGTATTGATGCAATTTTATTATACAATTGTTAGGCTTTTCTTCATTCCTTAGAAATTTAGAATGTCCTTTTATTTTAACTAGGTTGTTCTTTAGATTCTGTTTAATAATACTAAATTTTAGGCTTCTCTTGAGAATGTTTCTTGCTTGATACCATTTCTGATTTCCTCATACTTAAAACCATGTGAATTTTTCAAGTTATTAAATCAATGTTTACTGTTGGATTATAAAAATTTGATCTGGAACATGTCAAATTTTGAACAGTTTATCCTTGCCTAATTTATTTCAAATATTGATTTGTTTATTGTTCACTTAAAATTTCCATGAAAGAGAAATCATCAAATTATCATAAGGGTAAATGTACAGTTACTACAGTACCTACCAGCTGAAACTTCAATTTGAAAATTTAACAGCCTTGTTATGCATATTCAGAGGCCAGTGCTAAAATGAATAAATGCAAGCATATCAATTAACACTGTTGTAGGTATATTTATTTATAATTTTATAATTTTCATGGCTGGTAAGATAGGATGAATAATAAATTGAGATAACATTTTATTGCCATTGAACTGTAATTTTCTTGCGAAATTAATTTTTAAAATGTCATTTTTTTTAGCTGAACAATGAGGATCATTTTAAGTAAGTTGAACCTTCATTCATGATATTTTCTAGAAAGTGAATCCTGAGTAAATTCTTGTTTCTAGGTTGACTATGTCCTCTCTAACTTAGATTATTGTTTATCAATATTTGCAAGTTCTGCCTGATGCATCAGTATTTCAAGCCACTGTGGCAAGAAAATGGGAAATGAAATTATACTATTACTTATGTCATAATTGTCATTTGATTTTTATTCCGCCTTTTTAGTGTGCAAGTCTTATGAGCTCTATTGAATAATAAGTAGGCTAAATAGCCAAACAAAGTTCAATAAAAAGTAATAAGTATAGGGAAGTATCATTGGGTCATATACTCGTATGTTTACCAAAACATCCAGTCATCCATGAATGGTGCTAATAATGCTGCACATAATATGTATCAATAATAAGCAGTCAATATGTATGTCAAATAAGCTTGAACATACTTTTATGTTAGTATGTGTCATAGGTACCAAGTTTAGGTACTTATAATATGTTTAACTTGAAATATACAGCCTTATGTACATATATGTATTTACTTTAAGGCTGCATGCAAAAATTTCTCTGTCCTGATGAGATCAGAATCTACCAATGTTGAAACTTGGTGTAGTTTGGCAGAAGCTTCTCTATTATGCATAATGTTGAAACCAGGGTTGGCAATGATTAAATCAAAATGATTAAATCATGTGATTAAATCACTTGATTTTTTTATAAAAAAATCATGATTTTTTTGATTTTTTCGATTTTTTTTATTTTTTTTGATTTTTTCATATAATTAAATATATTGAGTGGCAGTCTTTAATTTATACTGAGGTATTGTTATTCATGGTTTAGTATAAATGTACTATAAATGACAAATTGGTATATAAACTTGTTGCCTTTAGTGTGTATTAGGTTCAAATAAATTGAATGTTTTTGGTACAGAGGCATCAAGTGTGCAATACATTGTAGGTAGCTAGCAGCTTAGCTAATTCTTATAAGACTATAAGTAGTCTTTAACTATTTGACTATTTGTTATATATTGATTACAATATACAATTTAAATGTGTTAGCTAGCTTATTATACAGGGTGGGGCAGAACTGATTGAACAGTTTTGGGGCGAAATAAAAGAGTAATGGAGGTACATAAAGAAGAAAGTTTATTTTCTTCAAGATTAGCATAACATACCATTTAAAATACTTATGTTTTGCAAACAATATCAGGAAAATGGGGGTTTGTTAGCTGCATCACACTGTTGGAGTCGTTCTCGGAAGTTTTCTTCAGCACGTTCACACATATGGCGAGGTATGGCCATAACCTCTGCTGCAATAATCCATCCCCTTAGCTGTGGTAGGGTGTGAGGGCAACTTCTGAACTTCTCTTTTAGATGTCCCCAAAGAAAGAAATCGCAAATGCTCAAATCAGGTGACCTCACAGGTAAATCACCCCTCAGAGACACCAGACCTCTGGGAAACATGCGTTTCAAAACATTGGGTGACATTCGAGCTGTGTGAGCTGTAGCCCCATCCTGCTGGAACCACACGTCTGGCAATGCTTCATTTCAACAATGTCTTCCATCATGGGTTGCAAGAAATTTTGCAACATTGCAGCATAGCGATCGGAATTCACTGTTACGGTTACTCCCTCCTCCGAAAACGACTCCAACAGTGTGTTACAGCTAATAGCACCCATCTTCCAGATATTGTTTTCAAAACATAAGTATTCTAAATGGTATGTTATGCTAACTTCTAGGAAAATAAACTTTCTTCTTTATATACCTCCATTACTCTTTTATTTTACCTCAAAACTGCTCAATGGGCTCTGCCTCACCCTGTATATTGAGAGGTTGAGATTGTATTGACCTTTTAGGCAATTAGAAAGATTTTCCACCCTAATACGAGTATTCTAATTAAAATATTTAATTTCAATCTTTAAATATGTGAATTTAAAACTAGAAACAAAACAATTACATCCATTATGATCTATATACTGCTATTGTTAGTAGGCTAATTGCAACATAAAAAATAACACTTCAAAAAGACAAAAAAGTTGAAAAAATCAAAAAAATCAAATAAATCAAAAAAATCATGAAAAAATCAAAAAAATCATTGATTTTTGATTTTTTTTGATTTTTTTAAAAAAATCAAAAAAATCGCCAACCCTGGTTGAAACATATATAATGGAAGTCTTAATGTGGCTCAGATAGAAGGTATTGTAATTTTAATGACAGGCAGTAATTTACAACAAAATCTGAAAATTTGTGCTGTAATTTTTTTAAAGGGTGCATTGAAAAATAATGCATCTAAGCACAAAATAATAAACTGAACTTCATATCTCATCACTTTTTACTCTCATTAGATTATCATAATGAGCATCAACATTTTTTATTTTGACAGCATTATGTCGGCTACTGCTTCTTGCGGCAGCCATTGTTGTTGGCTACTATTTTGTGAGTTCTGTTGTGGATTTCATCCTCTCATCTGGACAGAAGAAAGTCCCTGAGCTCTACATTGGAAATGCAACGCGTGCTGAACTCTACCATGGTCAGTACATGTACAGTATAAATGTATTTTTATGCATTTACACTGAATTTTCAATTATATCATTCAACTTTAGACTAGCTTTTCTCATGAAGCTTTCTATTCATATCTACATTGTGTTTTAAGCAAAATGTTTGTGTATATATTTTTTGATTAATATTTCCTTTTAATGTATCCAAGCATCGTCATTTACCTATGCCTTTGATTCTTAATAGGTATATTTAAAGTTATTTAAATCAACATATAAATTTTTGTTTTTGTTCGTGATGACTACCTGGTAATCATTATTAGTGAAGACATCTTATGTTCCTTAGTCTTTTCATTATCAAAACTACAAGAATACATAGATATTAATAGCTACCTATATGCAGTTCTTTTTGATAGTTATTATGCTGTTCTATAAGAACCATTGCATGAAATGATCACTTGAAGTTTCCTTTATTTATTAATTCTCTTGAATAAGGTGAAGCAATTATGATGTTGCAGCCAATTTTTATTGTCTGTTGAAGTTAATTTGTATTTGCAGCTGAGCCACCAAAGGAGTGGCTTTCTGTAGGAGCAGTTTTGCCAAATTGTGGTCTCCCTGAACTGTGCCCTGAAGACCACGTGCCAGTCAGTGTTTCATCCCATCCTAGTGACATGCCAAGGATCTGCATTGCTGGCAAATTGTGGGTCTCCTGCCTGTGCTTATGACTTGTTTATATAATGATAGTATTTCATAACCAAGGCTTGTCTTGCTGTGAGATTAAAATAACATCTTTTTGTGATGAGCCTTGTGTACTGGGTAAAAAGGTGAATGTAGTTTAGGCTGATCTCTATTAAATCAAGAAATTCAAAAAGCCAAAACATTGCAGTAATGCTTGAATTTTATGTTATTTTCATACCTATAATCTCATATTTGTTATAATTAGTGAAAGGACTGGTAACATTTATTTGAATTTCCATGCTAATTATTGGAATTACCATGCTATGTATTGGAATTACCATGATAATTATTGGAATTACCATGCTAATTATTGGAATTACCATGTAAAGTATTGGAATTACCATGCTAATTATAAAATTTGGTATACGGTATAGCATGCAAGACACATCTACTGTATTCAGACTTTTTGTTACTATATTAATATTTTAACTATTCATAGAAGAAGAATTTCCTAAAGAATTTGTGTGGAATGCATCCATTGACTGCACACAGTGTCACAGAACTTGGTGTGAATGGAGGTGGTCGTGGCATCAACGTGGCTGTTGTTGACCCTGTCACTCTCCAGCCTGTTAAAGCCCGAAGGTAAAAACATAATATTTGGCATAATTAATCATGTATAATTTCAAGATGAAACAAAATTTTAGTAAGTTCATGTCCTTAATTTCAAAAGCACCATGCCAAAGGTCTTATAGTATCATTTTTATGCCTATAACTTAAAACGTTTTATAAGTAAAACTGTATGAATGTTATATCATAACATATATTCATATGTTATCTGTAAAATTCTGTTGCATTTCCTTTAGTTTTGACACTCACAACTTGGAGTCTGAAGCTCTGGAAGACTTTCTTCGTGATGACATAGCAGCGGGTCAGATCGTAGTCCTGCTGACATTTGACGAGGCATCAAGGAATCTCTCCCACCACGCACGTCATCTCATTGCTCGCCTTGGTAAGTTCTTAGCTTATAGATATTTCTTTTTTTTCTATTTTTGCAACTTTTGCATTGCAAATAAGAATTTGTGAGCATAAAGATACAAAATGTTTTAGACCTTTTGATGTTTACAAATCCATACGCAGCATATATATGACTATAGTCTAAACTTTTTGATGTGTGAAATTTGTTTTAACTATTTGAGCTAATTCAGACTCCTATGTTTTAAACTATACATTTTTGTGGAATTATTTTGCTCTTTTGATCTGAGGCTTAAGCAAGAGTTTGCCAAACCTCAAATGTTTAGTTAATTGAATGTAAAATTATCATATTTTGTTGAATTTTCATTTAGATTAGATTAATAATAATGCATTTTCATTGGTTTATGTGTTCATTTCTTTTGGCGTTTTATTCACTAAATAGGAGACATTTTGTAAGCTAAAAAATGTGAATTGGGGCTCTTTTGTTTGGGGCAAATTCTGCATAAAATTCAAGACGCTCACTGAAAAACTTGATTTTTTTTGCTATTGATTCTCATTTGTATGGATGTAGCATTAAATGTTGCTCAATATTGATTTCATTGCCATTTTAAATTCTATGGAATTTTCTGTTTGTGATAATACTTCGAGTCAAGGGAGGTGCAAGAACTATGATTAGGTATCCATTTCTATTAGAAACTTCATGTATTGACAATCCACTTGTCAGGGAGCGGACAGATCCAGAACCTTGGGTATCAGGATCAGTGGTACATGATCGGCCAGGAAGGCATCAAAGGATTCACACCCTACGAGCAAATCCTGGGCAGAGGAGAGGATAACAGCATCGCCGCCGCGGCCTGCGTCCCAAAACACGGTCTGTTTAAGGGAATATTTGCAGTAAACCTTTTATATTGAATATTGATTGAATACCGGTACGTGATATAAAAGGTTTACTATATACAGAAACATTATTGAATAAGCGTTTCTGGATGACATTATCCTAATGTAAGTGTGGTAGTGTGTGTCCTTGGCTTGCAATATGAGTTTGTTTTTCATACTTTTTTCTCCTAATTTTATGTTGCGGCTTAGAAATGTCTATTTTATTGTAACTATGTTATTTTGACCTTGACTCGTGTCATTTTACTATCATAGTAAAGAGTTGGTATGATAGTCATACATATTTGATATAATTCATACTTGGAAATGAGTCACCACTCACTATATGGTAATGAGTCACCACTCACTATATGGAAATGAGTCACCACTCACTAACTACCACTCACTACCGCTGCTGACGCTGTCATGTCTCCTCAGTGCGTGGGTTGCCGATAGCTCCTGACGCGAGCCTCTCCTACAACGCTGCTCGCGCTACCTTCTGCGCCCGCCGTCCGTACCTCCAGCACCTCTGCTCTGGTCTCTTACTGCCGTACAATAATTAATATGTATTTATATTTATATTATACAACTATATATTCATTGTTTAATGTGTTTGTATTCATGTCATGCATCAATTTATTTGTTGCTGAGATGCACTAGAGTACAATGTGCCATGGTGCGCAGTGCGTGGTGCATATTATGCAAGGAAATATGTTTATTTATTTGTACCAATGAGACTAAATCAGTGTAAAGGGTGAATTAATTGTGATGTGGGGTTTCTACATATGTGTGGCTGTAAAATTTTTGCTCATTTATTAAGATAACGTACGTGTCTTGCTTTGACCTTGGAATTATGAAAGTAACTTTTTTGTTGAGTGTATTTTTCCTGATGGGTATTTCCTTTTCTTGACTCCCATTTCGAATGCCATGAAACCAGTCTCGAGAAATCTCTGATCCGAGTATGTCTCCATCTTAATCCAGCACTCTTCCTCTTGTTCCCATTCATGAGATTTTTAGGATTCATGGTTGGATGCCCGAGGGTCTAAATGCAGTTTTTGTGAGCAGTCACGGGTCAATACGAGCCCGTGGGCGTATGCGAGGCGCCCGTGAGCCGCGGTCTATCGGACAGCCCGCTGCTGAGGGCGCCTGTGCTGGTGCTGGGGCAAACGGATCTGCCGACCCTCGCCCTCACCCTCCAAACCCTCGCGGCTCAGTCAGCTCTCGTGCCGAGGTATGCACGGTCGTGCCTTATTGTTAATATTGTGTATTGAATGTGCATGGAAATCTGGAACTAAAGTAAGATTTAGAATGAGGTAAATTATGTGTGAGGGGCGTTTTTATTTGTGGAACCCAAAACGCGGCAGTCATTTGTCTGTTGCCAGCAACAGAGCTGGTAACCTCACTTCGCGTATTTAGATACTCGATCATCCGATGAAGCTTTTACAGGTATATTATATATATATATATACCGTATATATATATACATATATATGTAAACTGAACAGCTCAGGATGGTACCAACCTAATGCGTCATATCTTGAAAACTACAATCAATAGAATTAACAGTGAAAACTCAGTCATTTACTTAAGCTCAAATTTATCCACGCATAATTTTGCAGAGAAATTTTTGAACCAAGCACAAAAGCTGCTGTAAGGTCTTTTCCCCCGTCATTGGCTTACACAAGAGCTTTGTTCATCCTCTTATTTGACCCCAAGCCTCGCCAGCATTTGACCTCAAGTCTCACCGTTATTTCACCCCCCAACCAATGCTGTTATTTACGCTCAAGCCTCGCCAGCATTTGACCTCAAGTCTCACCGTTATTTCGCCCCCCAACCAAAGCTGTTATTTACGCTCAAGCCTCGCCAGTATTTGACCTCAAGTCTCGTTGTTATTTCACCCCCAACCAAAGCTGTTATTTACGCTCAAGCCTCGCCAGTATTTGACCTCAAGTCTCGTTGTTATTTCACCCCCAACCAAAGCTGTTATTTACGCTCAAGTTGGTGTTTACACAGGTTGGTGGTGGTGGCGTTTGAACCTCTCCTACTGCCAGACGCGCGGGAGCTGGCGCAGCTCTTCAACTTTTCAGTTCTGCCCGTCACTGATGCCGCCAATAGAGGTGAAAACACATTGTATTTGGGGCTTTATTAGATCCAATTTAGCATTAGAAGTGGTAATAGATAATAAAAATTATGCTGTAAAAATAGCCTCGTGAAAAAATAAATATTCAGTTAATTGCTTATTCTTTGTTTATATTAGAATCCAATTCAGCATTACCAATGGAAATAAATGCTAATAATTATGTACGCTGTTTAGATAGTTTCACAAAAAAAGAAAAATGTCGATTTAATTATATATCATTTATAATCCTTTTATCCCTTTCACACACACACAGTTGAGTTTGTGAAGCAGTGTTTGGAGTTCATGGAGCCTTTATAATCTTTTTATCCTCACCCACAGCTGAGTTCGTGGAGCGCAGCATGGAGCACGTGGCCCGGGAGTACGTGAGCAGCTCGCACGTGGTCATACTTGAGGAAGGCGCTGTGCTCAGCCCTGACTTCTTCCCGTACGTGGCCGCCGTCCTGCCCCTCCTCGCTGAACCCAGAGCCATGGCTGTGTCCGCGTGGAATCCTAACGGTTTGTGGAATATTTACGGTTCATGGAGTCCGCAATGTTCTTGAAATTCCTACAGTTTGTCGAGTCCTTACTGTTTGTGAAATATTTACGGTTCATTAAGTCCTTGCTGTTCTTGAAATCCTTACGGTTCGTGGAGTCCCTACATTTCATGGACTTGATTTGGTTCCTTACTGTTCATGGAATCCTTATGGTTTGTGGAATCTTAACAGTTTGTGGAATCTTTACAGTTTGTGGAATCTTTACAGTTCGTGGAATCTTTACAGTATATGGAATCTTTACAGTAGGTACCTATATGGAATCTTTACAGTTTATGAAATATTTGCAGTTTATGAAATCTTGGTAGTTTATGAAATCTTGGCAGTTTATGAAATCTTGGCAGTTTATGAAATCTTGGCAGTTTATGAAATCTTTGCAGTTCATGGAATCTTTGTGTTCTGTGTAATTCTAAAGTTCACGGTTTTGTGTGTAACGCTTGCATTGTTGTTCTCATACCACAACCTCAAGTATAAACTATCGGTAGGCATGTTTTTGGTCATTGCTAGACTTTGACATTTCAGTATCCCATGTGAATTTAGTTTCTAACCTAACCACAGCAGGCATCTCCTTCCGAGCTGTTCATTGCATTGCGATGTTCAAATCTGTCAAGATTTAATTTGTTTTCTATTTCTTGCGGTTTCTTTCGATGGCCGTTATGAGCCAGCCTCTTCCTGATCGCGTCTACTATAAATTTGTAAAAATGTAAATTACGTGTTGTATTTTAATGTCTACCAAATCATTAACAAATAGGTTTACATGTATAGTGCAATAACTTGATAACATATTAACGTGCAAAGATCATCTTTCAACATTCATGAGTTTTTAATGTTAAAGTTATACTGGCTCTTGACCATGAAGACCCATAAAGGTTGGGCGTGCAAAAATCTTCAATAAATTTGAATTATGATAATACTAAACTACGGCTTGTCGTCAATGACGCTTAAATACTACCTACTCTCTAGTCTGTAGACCATTTATGCTGCCCTCTGGTCTGCAGAGAATTGAAAATCACCCATGGTCTAGAGACCCTTTACACCACCTGCCGGCCATTAAAATCACCCGCTGGTCTGTAGACCATTAAACGTCACCCTCTGGTCTGTAGACCACTAAACACCACCCTCTGGTCTGCAGGCTACAGCGGGGTGAACGGCAGAGCAAGCGCGGTGCTGCGGGTTTCGGACACGCCGCGCGTGGCGTTCGTGGTCACGCACCACGTCCTCACGCAACACCTGCTAACTTCTCGCAACACGTAATGTGTTCACGTGTGCTCCAAGTTCTGGTTGTACCAGACCATCATCTCTTCCTATAATAACAATTCTGATAGTTAAAATGATAATAATATCCAGTCTGCTGCTCCGCCCAGTCGTTCGGGCACCCTGACGTTGTGCTGTAATACGAGGCTATAAGCCTAAGGTAGTTTTATTGTGGTGCCGTTTCGGCATTTATGCTCGCATGGTCATGATACTAGCCTCATAGTCTATCACATGGGATAATGTTTGCCACACTTGGTCATGATACTAGCCCCATATCCTATCACATAAGATAGGTAATGTTAGTTACACTTGGTCTTGATGCGGGCCTCATAATCTATTAAGTTCCTTTGGTTCTTTTCTGCAATTCTACTAATAGTTTTGGTAGTGTTTTTTATCTATTGACAAGCATAAGCTTCTCTCCTTTCAGTTCTTTGGAAGTTTAATGTCATTGTTCAGTGCAAATATGTTGATATTTAAAGTGTGTTTCTCCGTATAGAAGCCGTTAATATTTCATAAAATTATTCTTTGTGTTGCAATAGATATGTTTTTTTTTCTGTTTGGAGGTCGTTAATATTTTATTGAAATTAGTATTGAATCGTTGAATTATATCTCCATATTCATTCATTGGCATTTTATTGAAATTGTCGTTCGTGTTTCAGAGGGTCGGCTGGATGGGAGAGCTGGGTGGCGGGTGACTGGGTGGCGGGAGGCCGACTAGCGGGTGGCGGGGTGGCGGGAGGCCGACTGGCGGGTGGCGGGGTGGCGGAAAAATGGGTGGTGGTCCCTGAAGTGTCCCGGGTGCTGGTGCGGCCGTCTGCCCCGCACCTGCAGCGCCTCCGTCACCAGACGCTCGTACAGCAGCTCTTCTTCAGGCTCAGGCGCACCAGCCTGTGCGTGGACCATGCGTGATCGCAGTCAAGTTGATTATTTATTAATGCTTTTGGTTTTTGTATATTTTTTTCATTATTTAGGTGCTTGTTATAGTGTTGACTGCTAAATATTAACTATGTAATGATTTAGTATACCGGTATATGTAATAATGTTCCATGTTGCTTAACGATTTAAGTTTCTTTAAATGGAAGGCTATAATATTTTCAATGCTGTGAATTACTTAAATAATAAAAAGTTCAGTCTGTAATCAATCTCCCAAACTTGTAATTCTTTGGTACTCGAGAATCAATACAAAAATTCTTATCATATTCTAACTCACAAATTAACATATAATTATTATAATTCATATCCGTAATGTTACTTGAATTCAATGAAAATATAGTTAGGCAGATGAGATACTTTCAAAATACGTATGTATGGTAAATTATGTTAAACCCTCAAAATGACTTCGTTTTGGAATTTTTTGCGTTGGTTGATTTGGGAGTTATATATACGAGACAATCGTCTTGCTATTAATTCTTCTCATATTGTAAATACCTGGTCACATTTGAATAAAAATTTACTGGAGCTGCATTTGAATTATTGTACTTATTTCTTCAGTTTATTGTATATGCATCCACTATTTATTGTTCGATACATTGTATATGCACCTGACCTATCGTATATTATGTAATATAGGTATGTATTATATTAGCTGAGCTTGCATCTCACGTGCAGGCGCTACGTGGAAGTGACGGGCGTGGAGCAGCTCAGAGGAGACCACTACACGCGCCTCCTGCAGCAGCTCCTGGACCGCGGTGGGTGACATGAGTGGCGTGGGGCAGGACAGACGCCGTGACACGCGGGGCCCGCCATGACACGCGGGACAGACGCCGTGACACGCGGGGCCCGCCATGACACGCGGGGCAGACGCCGTGACACTCGGGGCAGACGCCGTGACACGCGGGGCACGCCATGACACGCGGGGCAGACGCCGTGACACGTGGGACAGACGCCGTGACACGCGGGGCAGACGCCGTGACACGTGGGACAGACGCCGTGACACTCGGGGCAGACGCCGTGACACGCGGGACAGACGCCGTGACACGTGGGACAGACGCCGTGACGCGCGGGGCAGACGCCGTGACACGCGGGACAGACGCCGTGACACGCGGGACAGACGCCGTGACACGCGGGGCAGACGCCGTGACACGTGGGACAGACGCCGTGACACGCGGGGCAGACGCCGTGACACGCGGGACAGACGCCGTGACACGTGGGACAGACGCCGTGACACGCGGGGCAGACGCCGTGACACGCGGGACAGACGCCGTGACACGCGGGGCAGACGCCGTGACACGCGGGGCAGACGCCGTGACACGCGGGGCAGACGCCGTGACACGCGGGGCAGACGCCGTGACACGCGGGGCAGACGCCGTGACACGCGGGGCAGACGCCGTGACACGCGGGGCAGACGCCGTGACACGCGGGGCAGACGCCGTGACACGCGGGGCAGACGCCAGATGATAACGATGGCCAATCCTTTGTCGTTAATGCGAGCTAATTGTGCAATGTGTGCCGTTAAGGACAACGTGGTGCATTCCTAGAGCCATGAAATCGTATGCTTGAGCCTTTATATACAGGTAACCAGCTACTATGTGGAGGACGAGTTAACCCCTTTGAACCTGCTAAACAGTTGACCCCTTTGACCTGACGACCCTGTTGACCTGATGACACTTTTAACCTGTTAACCCTGATGACCTGATGACACTTTTAACCTGTTAACCCTGTTGACCTGATGACACTTTTAACCTGTTAACCCTGTTGACCTCTTAATTTGTTAACCTCTGTGCAGGCGACCTGTGGCGCGTCACGGCCGAGGAGGTGCGACGCTGCGCATCTAACGAGAAACAGCTCGTTCTGCCCACGACGAGCAATAATGCGTAAGTGCATTACTATGGGTGGCCTTAATGCGTATAACGGACTGACAGCGGTAGCGTTAATGCTAATGCGTTAGTAAATTGAAATGGTGGCCTTGACAACAGAGTTAACGGACTGGCGGTGGTAGCGTTAATGCTAATGCGTTAGTAAATTGAAATGGTGGCCTTGACAACAGAGTTAACGGACTGACGGCGGTGTCATAAATGCGTTAGTAAATGGCAAACGGTGGCCTTGACAACAAAGTGAACGGACTACCGGTGGGGCTTTGATATATTTTGACGTGTGCCTTCTCTTACTGTTGAATATCCGCACAAAATGTTCGCCAAGACACGCCCCTTTTATTGAAGCCGTGTTAGACGTTTGGTTAAGTAAAAACTTGAGGCGGCGGGTCTGCTTCGCGTGGTTGTCCCCTTCTGGCGGAGGGTCTGTATCATTGTTTCAATTTAGGTTCATTGTCTTCAATAAATCACGAAGATATGTCCACAACTATAAAAACTAACCTGGGACTTGAAAACCTGGAACCTACCGTAAGTGAAAAGTTTTTACGGTCAAGCGGACAGGGAGGGTGATATTCACGAGTGATTAATTAAACAAAAGGGAGATTTGAAACACCTACACTCGAATCAATGTATTGAAATTATACGAGTATTTACGGGGGAGACATCTTAAGAGGTCTGGCTATGTATTATCCTATAATATCGGGTTCTGACGCTTTCATCTCTCCTCGAATATTGTTAGATACTACTTCCTCTCTGCGATCGGCGTTTTTTTTTTTCTCATCTCGTGTTTCATACATCTGATCGCGTGTGTGATGTTTACCGTGTTGGAACCCCTCAGGGGGTACTTCTGACGTGTGTCTGTGCCCGTCAGAAGTCCTATGGGATTTCGCGCTCCTAGGGGGATTGTTCCTGAGCGCCCCACCGCTGAGCTCGCGGTGTATGACTGCAGGTCTCAGTTGTGGGGTTAAGTTATTATGTAGGTAGGATTCCTTACATTAAGTTATTATGTAGGTAGGATTCCTTACATTTCCCTTCTCTGTCTCTCTCGTGCGGGCGGCCGACGTCCCGTGTAAGCCACCTCTTGTTCGAGTGTCTTAGTTTCTGTTGCTTTTCACCTGTCCCTCCTTGTCACTTCGTCTCTTTGAGATGCTAACGCTGCTTCTTTCGAGTCAGCTTCAGCGGGCTGGACATCTGAGACCTTCCGCCCCTTGTGGGTGATGAATAATTGAAACCTTCCACCTCTATGGTGATGTTCATCTTGACTTTTGGTGCGAGATAGCTAAATAGCTGAAGCGCTAGTAAACATTTGGCCACTAAACTAAACTGAACTACCGTGTTGGAAATACAATTCATCAGAAATATTCATGATGTAATTTCCATGTAGCAGCTAATCGATATCTATATACTGAGTCACTTGTTACGTCACGCAACAGGTCGGCTGTGGTGCTGCCGTACCGAGAGAGCGCCGCGTCGGAGACCTGGTCAGGGCTGGCGCTGCTGTGCCGCTGTTTTGGGCTCTTCGACTTCGGCGATTCGGGCCAACCCAAGGGTCTCTACCAGGGCATTCTGAGGTGCGTTAGACTTCTATACCTATATATCTAAAAGTGACTATTTTATGTTTTATTGTTTTGTTCATTCTTGCTGCTGATTGATATTTTATCCTAACTCAGATATTTTGAGTAAATTTTCATGTCTAAGAATGGCAAACCTAACCTATGGCCTAAAAATGCCAAAGCTCTCTGACTTTCAAAGAGGCCAAATTCTTTGTGCCCGTATGGCAGGTGCTAGTGTGACAGAAACTTCCCGAATGCTTGACGTTTCTAGAGGTACTGTCTTTCAAGTAATGGCAGCTTGTCAAAGGGAAGGAAAATCGTCCTCAGCAAAGCGCAGGTCTGGCCTGAAGTCGAAGTTGTCTGAGAGAGACCGTCGGTGCCTAAATCGAATTGTTGAGGGATAATAGAAAGACCACGGCTGCTAAAATTACTGCAGACCTCGATGGACACCTACAAAACCCAGTTTCCATACAGACTGTCGGCCGAGGGCTGCACCGAACTGGAAACTATGGAAGAGCTGTAATTAGAAAACCTCTGGTTTCAATACAAAGGCTTTAAAGCATTTCGAGTGGTGTAAAAACCTTCTGAATTTATCCCTCGAGCAGTGGAAAGATGTGATTTTCTCTGTCGAATCATCGTTTACCTTATTTCCGACCTCTGATCGAGTTTACGTTTGGAGCCTAAATGTCATTTAATCCCGACTGCCTCCTCCCAACCGTAACACATGGCGGGGGATATGTTATGATCTGGGGTGATATTTTTTTGTAAATCCGGCGGGCCAATGATTTCTTTTCCTGAAAGAATCAACAGCCGTGACTAGTTAGGTATTTTGAAGGACCATGTTCATCCAATGATTCCAGCACTGTTACCGTATGGAAACGCCATCTTTCAAGATGATAATACTCCGATTCACACAGCTGGAATTGTTGAAAAATGGCAAGATGACCGTTCTAATGAAGAAGAGCATCTCATAGGCCACCACAATCACCAGACCTGAATACTATCGAGAATTTATGGTCGATGTTAGAGATGCAAGTCGGTAGTCGATTCCCGCTGCCATCGTCCTTGAAAGATCTGGAGGGCAGTTTTAACTGAAGAATGGGTTGAAATTTTTATGGAAAAATTCACAATTTATATGAATCAATACCTCAGAGAATTGAGGCTGTAATGACGAAAAAGGTGAACCTACACCATACTAAAATATATTTTTTGGGATTTCTCAGGTGTTTTCTTTATTAGCGCATTTTCTCATTTATGGAAAAAAAGTGCTATTGTGCTAATCATGTCCGTCCGTCTGTCCGTCCGTGACTTCACGTTTTCGTCAACGAGAAAATGCGCCCTCTATCACTCACTGCAGTGAGTACTGAGTTATATTTTTTTATCTAACCCCTGTATATTTGATTGCAGGTTCAGCATCAATGAGCGGGACGTGTTGCTGCTCAGCGACCGCAGTCCCTTCTTCGCCGGCAGTCCTCACGTCGCAGCGGCTCCCACGCTGCCGTGAACTGAACTTGCAAAAACCTGTCACAATTTTCAGTATTGTGTTCTAGTCAGCAATTCGACTGCCATTGCGATTTTTTTCCATTTTTACTTACATTCAATAATCATTCTGTACATACGGTCATGGAATGTTAGAATATCTCGATGGTTGTTTAGTATTTATATTGTACGCCAAATGAGTAATGTGTGCCAAAGTTATTATCGTATCGTTACTTGTTTAAGCTAAAATTAGGTTTGATGCTTATAACTTACTATTCGCTGAAAACTTTTACTATTGGTTATATTGCTACTTTTCGTATAGGTTTGAAACTGCGTCAGTTTCTTGGTCTAACTTACTGGCGGCACCTGTAACTATCTCTTCGTGAATATCACGATGAGCAAGTCATGTAAGTATGACAATGTAATTAAATCGATAAAATTTAAGAGGTAGAATGATTGCTAAAGGTGCGTCGATCCCTGTTTTTATACAAGTGGTTCTGAAGATCATCGTTTTTGGCAATATTTATCTCTACACAGTCAAGATGAGAATAAGAGATTGTTGTGTGTGGAAGACTCGCGTCACGGGAATCTGATTTTTTACGATGCTTGAATAATTTTTGCTTCCGTCAGCAAAAGCCTATGGTGCAAGATGGGAGTGACAAATGATGATGGGAGTGTGTACGTTCGCTGAATTCATTAACGTGTAAGATGGAATGAGATGCTGCTGGACATGTTCGAATGAGAGCATTTGTATTAGGACCTGAGCTCAATCCAAGGAGTTCAAATCGTGAGAATGACAGGAGAATCTCTGAGCTACTGGAGTAGCTTTTGTGTTTGGAGATAGAAACTATCAAGCTCATCGCACAACCGCGTAATCGTATTTAGCTATAAAATTTTTAGTAACAAATAAGGTCCATCCGCTCATACTTTTCATTGTGTCTCCTATAATGCATTATTCATGCATACTGTACGTTTTTCTTAGTAATGTTGATAACATTGACAAAATGCGGAGCCGTGCTAGCCGAAATGGGTGTATGGGTGCCACATTACTGTCAGGCGTTTAGTGGAATAGGTTTGGAAACTTCATCGTTATTAATGTAAATTCGAGTACCATGAGAAAGTTTAGTTTTATGCCAAATATAAGTGATCAAGGTAAATGATACCAGGAGGTAACTGTGATATGAGGACTTATCTTTAGTATGCAACATATACAAAAATTCTGGAATAGTAATCGATCTGAACAGGAACTACGGTTCGAGCTCATGAATTTCCTAAAGAAGTCAATTGGGTCGTTTTGATTTACTTTAAGATTTTTTAGAAAACCTTGCACCTCGGAAAAGTTCTTGCTCTAGAAAAATTGTGTTGATGGCTCAAAGTACCATGAAATAACTTAAAAAGCAAAAAATATAAAGACTATTTTATATATTTCCTGTGTGACTTGCAAAATTACAGTACCAGCGCCAAAAAAATTTAAATCACCCCGTTACACGGTACCTCGGATGTCTTTTCTTAATTTCCCATATAAGCAAGCATTTTAATGAGCAACTATGGCTATGTGAGAGTTTATTTCGTTGCACGTCAATTCAGTAAAATTTTGGAATCGTGGACTTCGAAAACTCGTTTGCAATTTCGATTTTTGTCAAGCTTAAAAAACCCGAGATGCTAATTAAATTTTGACCATATCAATTCACTGAGTTTTTATTGTTTCTTTGAGCTACTTTCTCGTCCCGCGCAACATAGACTTATTTATTTATTTTTAATAACGCAGTTAGTTATCAAATCATAATTCTCGATTAATAGAATAATTTGAAAAATCAGTGGTTCATATTTTTACCATGAATTATTCAGGTTCATAGAAGGTGAACGTAAGAACTTCTTCCATGTGCTAAAATAATTGGCAAAACGTTAACCGCTGTAATATGCAGAGTTAATTAAATACAGAGGCTACGCGCGGCTCATCTCCGCACGACGACGATGGGCTCAGGCTTGTTCATGTGACACGCGTTGACGATGGAGCCTGACACGTCGGGCAGGTCTTGGTCCTCACAGAGCGGCGTGTCGCCCCTGGCGGGACTCCACACCATCTTTTCCCGCCACCACCACCACGCCGCCGCCACCGCCCCGCCGCTTATCATCACTACCGTCAGCAGCACCACGAACACCACAGTCGTGTGGCCTCCGCTCGCTGCCGTCGTGGCCGCAGAAAAAGGCACGTCATCATCGTCCACAGACACCACCTCCACCTGAGGGCAGGGTAAAGGCACGTCATCATCGTCCACAGACACCACCTACACCTGAGGGCAGGGTAAAGGCACGTCATCATCGTCCACAGGCACCACCTCCACGTGAGGGCAGGGTAAAGGCACGTCATCATCGTCCACAAGTACCACCTCCACGTGAGGGCGGGGACTAATTTTCTTGTATTAATATATCAACAAAAACTGCCGCTATACTACACCGATTTCTGCGAATACGTGGCTTTACTGATAATGAATTATGTTATCGCTATGACTGAAAAAATGCGCAAGCTACAAAAACGGCCTTTACTTGCCACGCTGCAGGGCACTAGTTTCATCAGTGTGTAATAACAGGCAACCTATTGACAGCAACCACAAGAATTGGTTTCTTCTTTTCTTGCAACGTAAACAATTCTACTCGAATACGACGACTTTGCTTTGCAATTCTTCTGATCAGAATTTACTTAAAAGCACTTATTATTTATACAATTATACCGATTCTGGAAAGAGAGATACCTTTTTGTTCAAAAATCATCGCCTAGAGGTCCCTGAAGATTATAACTTTCGTAATTACCCTTACCCTCGCTTAGTTACCTTCCCAGGTGTAACCCTCCCGGACAGCAGTGCATCTCAACGCGGACCCTGAACTATCGGCTGGCGGAGATAAATAGGAACCCTCCTGTAGTTAAGTTTGCCCTCCTTGAACTACCCTCGTTGAGCTACGATCCCCCTCTCACGACCCCTAGCCTCTCACCTGAGGCGTGCCGCAGGTCTGGTGGAAATTGAGCACCGGCGCGGCGCTGCTGGCGGGGGGCCGCGCTATTCTGTTGTCCCGCATGGAGAACTTGGCGGGACACCTGAGCTCTGCCAGCGCCCCCGCCCCCCACGAGTACAGCAGGTTGTTCTGGAACACCACCGCCAGCACGTCCCGGACCTGCCACATCGTCACATCAAAATCAGGACTGTCTCTTATACACATCTNGACCTGTCACATCGTCACATCAAAATCAGGATGTGACATACAAATGAAACACCACCGCCAGCACGTCCCGGACCTGCCACATCGTCACATCAAAATCAGGATGTGACATACAATTGAAACACCACCGCCAGCACGTCCCGGACCTGTCACATCAAAATCAGAATGTGACATCATACAATTGTATTTTGTTCCTCCATTACAACCGCGTGTCAGCCCCTCCACCACCTCGTGTAGCTCTCATGTCTCCATTAAATTAAAGAAATAAAGCGAACAACAGACTTGGAACAAGTGGGTCACAGTGACCTGGAAGGCGCCGTCGCCGACTTTATGGAAGACGTTGTCGGTGATGTTAACGTTGATGTCACCGCTGACGACGAGTGCCCCGCTACCCACGTCGCCCACTCGCGAGTTCCTGATGACGACCTCTTCATCATCCACCTGCCAGCCACCGATATTCTTCATTATTTCCGATATTGTTATATATCGTTTGATATTTGCACATTGGTTAATTATAGTACAATCATTTGCATTCATAAGTATTTAAACATTGTTATGTAATTAGGTATTGTTCAAGTTTTAGTCACGTGTAAATAGCGGGAAATGAGATGCGCGTATTGGGCTCTGGTTAATTTTGTTCCCATAAATTATTTATGTATGGAATTTGTATCGGTCGTTAATTTGTATCTTGCAATAGCAAAAGCTAGGCAAATTTATAAATACGAGGTCGTAAAGTTCTTCAATCGATAAAGTTCAATGAAACAACGTAGGGAAATATTTCGTTCCTCCAACGACCTTCCGTCAGGACTACTAACCAATAATGAACATCATTATTCAACGATAGTAATTTCCCTTCCAAGAAATGAGAATCTCAAAACCGAGATTACTTCAATTTCCTTCAATTAGAAATTCCAGCGATAACTTGGAGTAAATTAAAATTAGAAATTCCAGCTTAGCTCATGAAGCTGAGCCACACCTTCTGCACATAACCCCTGCACCTTCTGCACATAACCCCGCATATAACTCCCGCACCTTCTGCACATAACCCCGCACCTTCTGCACATAACCCCCGTACCTTCTGCACATAACCCCCGTACCTTCTGCACATAACCCCGCACCTTCTGCACATAACCCCGCACCATCTGCACATAACCCCTTCACCTTCTGCACATAACCCCTGCACCTTATGCGTGAGGTTGAATGCGTTGGGGGCGATGGCAGCAATAGTGACGTTGTCAATAAGCAAGCCGTTCCATGTGTGCAGCTCGCGGCTGCTGAGCGTCAGCGCAGCCTGCGTGGTTGCGGGCCCTGCGAAGCGCTCCACTACAGAGTCCTCGAACACAAGATACCGCAGCTGCCGGGAACACTAGGATCACTAGGTGTTAGGAGAACATAGGGATACATGGATCACCTGGTAACAGCTGTCGGGAACACTACTAGGCATCACTGGGTGTTGATGGAGAACATAGGGATACATAGAACACCTGGTAACAGCTTTCGGGAACACTAGGCATCACTAAGTGTCCATTGAACACCCATGTAGCTCATTTTTGATTCTGAAATTCGGACGATTTGGTCGAGCCCGATGCGGAAATAAACATGCTGGTAAATTAGGAACGTCAGGAATATAAGCTTAAAATAAATTGGAGCCGGCTCCTATGTCGCAAATACAGCAACACAAAATTCTCACAATAATATAATAATAATTGCGGTTTCATAGATTATTAGCCCCTGCCGCCGATTCTTAACATCGCCGAACATTCACAGCATTTTGCGGTCTCGATCTCGCAACTCACTGCTACAATTCTACTTGGCTAACCGCCCGGCCTCCTTGCCGATTCTGACCAGAAACTCGAGCACAGAGCTGGGATCGAACCCGCGCCTCTCTGCGCCAATCTTGGTACTCTGAACTGTAACCACTGGGCCACCCTTTCCTTAGTAGACATTCAAGTGCAAGCAAGAAAGGCAATGTCGCGTGAATATTTGACACCGAAGATGTCCACGAAAGATTTTCCTGACAATGATATGGAATAATTTCATCTACAATGGTAGTAAATTTGCTAGCAGCAATTAGCTTCAACTTGCTGAGGTTGGACTCATGCGATTGCAGCTCCCATTTCTTTTCATCCTCAGTCGAATATGAACGTGAAGAGTATTTTTAGTAAGAGTGAATATGATAAAAAATTATACTCTGTTCTTGAGCGTGGAACAGAGCAAGTTGCCTCGTCGATGCTGTTTGGGTCGAATATGAAAATGAATAGTATTTTTAGTTAGAGTATACAAGCCTCGTATATCAAAAGATATATTACTGCGTTCCTAAGGACTACTCAGACGAATGAAAAGGCCATGTTGTTTAAATTTTGACACACTTGCGAACAAACAGCAAGAGAATTTGAGAGAACGTAGCACTGATACGCCCATTTGCTGGATCAAAATGGCCCATACAAGGCCAAAACAGTGCATCGCTATTTTGACTAAGTCACGTTCATTTCTCTGACCGCGATTTGATCGAGGGACAGTGCAAGATCCCTCGTCGATGTTGTTTGAGTTGAATGTAACGGCTAAAATTATTTCAAATTGTTGTTTGTTTCATCGGGAGGTAAAATACCTCGCCATCGTTTCTTCGAGGGGGGGGGGGGGTAAAATACCTCGCCGGTGTGTGGGTAAAATATAAAAGCTAACAGTATTTTCAATGAGAGAATATTGCAATAAATATTATTCCTAAAAATATAAAAAAAATAAAATAAAATACCTCGTCAATGTTGTCTATGAAGCCCGCCTCGATGACGCCCACGGTGGACTCTTTGATCCTGAGGGCGCCGCGGTGGTGGTCCCTGATCAGCTTGCTGGGCAGACCCTCCACCTTGCAGTCGATTATCCCGATCCCTGAGTCATGGAGTGACAAATTTAGTCAAATATTGTGCCTTATTTATCCGATATTGATGAATTTCTATCATTCAAATGAAATAGAAACAGACCCTCCACCTTGCAGTCGATTATCCCGATCCCTGATACATGGAGTGACAAACTTAGTCCAATATTGTAGTACCTTATTTATCAGATAATGATGAATTTCTATCATTCAAATGAGAATATTGAAATGACACGGCAAATTTCCAGATATGGAGGCTCAATGCAGGTATCCGTGGACGCTTGTAGCAGAAATACAATTTAGAAAAATATACACATTCAATCGATGACAAGCCATGGATATAACCACTATAACATAAGATAACACTATAACATAACATATTGATCTCGGCGCTGAAGTGTAGGCCTGATGTGGCCTGTCGCCGATTCTTTTCCTTTTCGTGCCTTGTTCACAAAAGATCTAAAATCGTGTCATTTGACCGGATCTTTTCATGACTGGCGATAGTTTGAAGAAGCTACTAGACTTCCACCGGGTTCGACATGGTGCTAGGCATTTCAAATCTGAACATATATTTTTCCATAGCTTTATCTAGTCTGTTCTTGAACGCGTTCATACTTGGAGCGCCAACGATGTCATCGGGGAGGCTGTTCCACATGTCGGTGATTCAAAGCGAGAAGAAATTTTGTCGCGTGGAGAAGTTGCAGCGAATTTTTTTAAGCTTATAGCCGTGGCCCCGGTGTTGGTTCTTGTTTCAAATTCTAGTAATCCTTCGGGGACCTTGTATAGACCATGAGTGAATACTAAGAGCGAATTTCGTCAAACTTTTCTTTAAACCCATAAGTCAAATTGTATGAAAAAAATTATTTTAAGCCGACACGCTAGATTGGCTTTCCATACATTATTATGGGAATAGGGTCGTTGAAATTCAATATTCTAACATATTCCTGGTTAAAACGAACGAGACCTTGCTTTATCGAGTTTTTCCACGGAACTATTTCGTTTTATTTCAGAATATTGTGTTACTGTGAAAAAATCTTGCGTTACTGTTCAGATAGCACGGAACTGACCGTTCCTACCAAACATTGGTCCTAACACTGACTTGCCGGCCACTTAAATTAATTTTCTTTCAGGCTATATATTGTAATATCCATGCTACATCACATACAACAGTTTACAGCTTCACTGCATCGCTTAACTGATCGATGAAAAGCCATACAACGGAGTTGGCAAGCATCCAATGGCGTCGGCAGTTTAATATAAGGCTTAATTTTTCAAGAAAGGTTAAAAACGAGAGTGTGACGCGACGTAAGCAAGTTAGGACAGACCTCGTAACACATCTTATCTGAAGTGGCAGTAGAAATTGATCTAATTGGTTTATTGTCCAATAGGCTCATTGATCTAACATATACGTGCCTTGATAGGCTGAGGTCTTCTATTACCACAAATGAGAAAATCCTGGTAAATAATTATAATAAATAAAATATCATTATATTATATGAAATTAACTGTTATAAATTAATTATAAACAATTATATAATAGATTTTATAAAAAAATGCATACCAGACGTGCAGCAAGCATTAGGAGTGAATCAGATGCTATATTATGTGTATACGAGTACTTACATAATTAATGTGTCGTGACAAGAGCTCAATGTGTAGTGAACTAAACATAGATACTATCTAATTAAAATATATTATAAAAGAATGTATATAAGACATGAAATGGCCATGCAACGAACCCACGAAAGTCTTGTAGCTGCACTAGCGAGACGTGAAGCAAACATTGGGAGTGAAGTAAACATAGGTACATATACATGTATATAACTAAAATATAATATAAAAGAATGTATACAAGATGTAATATGACCATGCAACGAACCCACGAAAGTCTTGTAGCTGGACTGGCAAGACGTGAAGCAAGCATTGGGAGTGAAGTAAACATAGGTACATATACATGTATATAACTAAAATATATTATAAAAGAATGTATACAAGATGTAATATGACCATGCAACGAACCCACGAAAGTCTTGTAGCTGGACTGGCGCGTGATGGGCGGCGAGGAGACGAGACGCACGCTGCCGCAGTGCCAGATGTCCAGGGCGGAGGACAGCGCCTGCACACCAGCATAAACTTTAGAATAAAATAGAATAGAAGTGTCGGCACTGAAGAAATAGACCCATGGCCTGTTGCCGATTCTTGAACTTTTCGTGACTTGATTCACAAGGGATCCGGCCTTTGGAACCCGATCTTTCCATAACTGACGATTCATTACTAGGAGAATGCAGCAATTACAAGTTCGTGTAGAACCGCATATAACTCCCGCACCTTCTGCACATAACCCCGGCACCTTCTGCACATAACCCCGCACCTTATGCACATAACCCCGTATATAACTCCCGCACCTTCTAAACATAACCCCTGCACCTTCTGCACATAACCCTGCACTTTCTGCACATAACCCCGCATATAACTCCCGCACCTTCCGCACATAACACCGCACCTTCTGCACATAACCCTGCATATAACAGATTCAACATGATTCTCTGATTGTTACGATTCGATTCAACATGATTCTCTGATTGTTATGATTCGATTCAACATGATCCTCTGATTGTTATGATTCGATTCAACATGATCCTCTGATTGTTATGATTTGATTCAACATGATTCTCTGATTGTTATGATTCGATTCTTCAACAAAATAATCAGATAGGAATTATCTGAGTTGACATGCAATTCGTAATGTGTATTAAAAATGCATACTAGTAACCTTTTTGTTGAGGAAGTCGCATTTGACCTGCAGCAGGCGGCTGAGTCCCGTCTGGTTGATGTTGCATGAGCAGTACTCCGTATCGCCTTCGTCTGTGTGTACACATTCATAATGTTAATGATAAGTATTACTGAGATACGGCGAGTAACATTGAGGTACGGTACGTATCATTTAGGTTCGGTAAGTATTACTGAGGTACGGCGAGTAACATTAAGGTTCGGTAAGTATCATTGAGGTACGGTAAGTATCATTGAGGGACGGCAAGTATCATTGAGGGACGGCAAGTATCATTGAGGGACGGCAAGTATCATTGAGGTACGGCAAGTATCATTGAGGTACGGCAAGTATCATTGAGGTATGGCCGCTAAGTAACATTGAGTTAATATGCTTCTGCTATTTATTCCCATTACGTTCCTGCAGGAATTGTCAATTTTTTTAGCTTCTACTTCATGTTTTGGCCACTTTGTACGCCTAAGCAGCCTAACTTACTCAGCGTTTAGTACTTACGCACGTGAAAACGAAACGGACGTAAGTAATTTCGATAATGCTTGCACAAGGTCATTAAATATCATCGTTGTTAATTAGGTTAAAATCACTTTTGATTTGAAGAACTTGTACGAGGAAAACCTGCTATGAAAATTCGTCCCACTGTACCAAGTTTCGAAGCGATGCAAAACATACATGATAATCGCTGCAACGTAGTTCTACTGCGCAATTGTTGCCAGACACTTCTTGCTCCGCTTACAATTGTTACCACCAAGCCTTCAACGTTTCGATTCATTTTCCTAGGAGCTTGTATAAGAGAGCCTATTTTGAGAGCGTCTGGTCCGCATGCGCGTAGCGAAGCTCCAGAGAGAATAAACATTTAAAATCGTGAGCTAAACACTTGTTCAAACTTTCGCATTTTAATGAATGACTTCCGGGTTATCCTTCTAAAATTACACGTTAAACTTAGCGGATGATACGAAATTGTAGAGACAAGCGAATTAAACAGATCTGTTGGTCAAGCCGATGGCAAAGGAAGAGGTTAGGTTAGGCGACTTCTAGGTTAACTTCGTAGAATTCAATAAAATTCTCAACAATTAACTCGGACGTGTAAACCTAAAGGACAATATTTTTACGTTTTACAATCGTATATTTGACTCATTTTCAGAACTGTTTCTGCCAGGGCGTAAAAAAATTTTGATAGCCTACATGGAAGACATCCATTGCAACTAACAAACTCTAGTATATAAAATTCGCTATTATTTCACGTATCCATGAAATAAATGTTTATTTTTTAATATAAAATAGCTACAATGTTAGTTGTATTTTACTCTCCTGATCAAATAAAGTCGCAATGCCCGGCATAGAGGACGATGGTGAAGAATATGAACTGTACGCACCCGCCCCCTGGCATTGAGTACAGCAGCACCGCACCGGTCCGACACTTCAGCGAACTCGCGTGCGAACTCGCCTGCGAGCTCGAATGGAAAACCTAACTTAATTTTCAACTCTGGCACGCATAACTCCGTCAATAATGGACGGATTTTCTTCAAATTTGAAATATAAGTAGATAATATCAGTACGCTGCGGAGGGTATTTTTTCAGATTTTTACGTCAATTACTTTTTGATTATCTACTTATATTTCAAATTTGAATAAAATCCGTTCATAATTGAAGGAGTTATGCGTGCCAGAGTTGAAAATGAAGTTCGAGCTCGCAGGCGAGTTCGCACGCGAGTTCGCTGAAGTGTCGAATCGGTCAGCACCGCTGCCATTATAGGTTCCTCAGCTGGCGTTGTGGCTGTAGCTCCAGGGGTTTGTTATTCCAAGTTTCATTCGTTATGTCCTATACGTGACAGCTTATCAAAAACCATTGCAAATGTTACGAGTATTACTGTAAGTCTGTAACCGACCATACCTAATAATTAACCATAGCTACTCAAATAGTTGTAGTACTGTGGGCGTTTCATCACAAATGCATGACTTGACAGTTGACAGCATGACAACTTACCCTTACAGAAGCAGATGCTGTCTCATGTCTGTGATCGTAATCTACTTGTATTGTTAAAAAATTTGTTATGAAATAGCTTTGTTCAATTTGTAGTAGCTTGACAGCACGATTACGCTATACGGATGTCACTTGACGAATTCTATGGTAAAATACTCAATCATCGATTTACATTTGTTCAAAGTACAAAACTATTCAATCATCAATGTTCTCGAAAATTATTGATCGAACTGTTGCAAGTTTTAATCACGGAAGAATCAAGAAAGATCACACACATAAAAAAATCTATGATTGAAGAATAATTATGAATAGATTAACGATTATTAAAGAAGATAGAAAGAATAATTATGTAAATTTAATGATAACAACCTAAAAATCAGGCAATAGTTACCGGAAGGGCAGATAATTTCGATGGTTTCGTTGTCTTCCACAGCGACACACACGTTGGAGAAGAGTAGCAATACAACTAGCGGGAAGAACCGCTGATTCAGGGGCCAGTGTTGCCGCCGGATCAATGTTGATGATGCCGCCATAATATGATATGCAAATACTCTTAATTGATACTGTATTGTACAAAAGAAGAACTCAAATTTATAATAGAGCTTCAAAAGAGCCGCACAACGTTCGAAAACATATAATTTTTTTGTCTAATTGTATCGGTAACCCTAGCCTCACAGGAATCAGGTCAAGTCATGATCTCATTCAACACGAAGAAGCTGTAATGCAATATATAATAAGCAAAATGCAGAATAGCTGTGATGGTAAGAAGTTCGCCTAGACTTGAGAAGCGTTCCATGCAGGCACACGAGTTTTTGAAGCAAACGTGAATTGTGCTTGGCACTTTTTTCAAGACTTGAAGAAACTGAATTCTTATGACGGGCCTGTGGAATAGTGGATATTTCATAAATCAGTGCAATAGACGGTAGTAGACTAAACAACTTGTTGGCTGTAAATGGTGATACTTAGCAGCCGACGCGTGCGTCACATTATGAGTGGTAGTAATGGGTAAAAATTTTATATTCTTAAAAGGGGTTTGTACCTATGTTTTGTCGTTACGTATAAACTCTCGCTCATTTACAGGTACACAATACTTCTTATCTGTAAAATGTGGGAATGATAAGTAACCTCTGAATCTCTGCACAGATTAATTAAATGAAAGTAATAACTATCTAAATAACCCAAATTTTCCTTGATATTCTTCGTGTTCACATTGAGAGGCACATTCTTCATGTATAAACAATTTAAAGTTTAAAAGCGGTATCATTCAAAATAAATAAATTACCACGACCTACATAAATGAGTACATTGACGTATTCCAATTATTCGTATTACTTTAGAGCAATTTATATGCAGAAAACCTGCAAACTCAAAACTTTATTCTCAGCCACTCGACGCCACGCCACACACTCTTCACTTCGCCACGGCTGACCCTCGACTGGCAGCATGCATCTCAAATCTGATTTTTGAACCGACCGCGAACCTGTCGGCGCGTTGGGTGCATCTCGTGTCGAGATTATAAGCCACGTAAAAACGACACTTGAGAACTTCATTTTCTGATAACGAGTCATATACGCTGGCATTTCTACCTCGTAGAGTTATTATTACAACAATCTCCCATACATAATTATTATTTTGATACGGTAAACTGGTACGCTGTTTTGTCTCCCTTAATTTGAAATGAAAAAATCTTGCATTTAACAAAGAGTGAACGTTAAATTGAACCTTTCGCGAGTACAATAGCCTTTGAATTAAAAAACGTGTAACCCCAAGCGTGTGTGTATTGTGATGAATGCAAGATTAGAATTTAATGACAATCGTACAATAATTATTATTCGTCGGTAGTTAACAATAAGTTATGCCACCGTATGACATATCAGCTGCCAAGAGACAGTAAAATACGACGAGCCCGGACACCATGGTTGCGGAACTCTGATACACACACGTTTGCCGGTCCAAACTGGGTCAGGATGACCTACGCACGGGCAAAAAGTGCATCAATATTCGGACCAAGTCTCACTAATTTCTCTGAGTGAAGCATCACTAAATAAGTCGCACTATTTATCATGGTTCGAGCGGAGCTGAGTTTGAACGCAACAAAATTAGTTAAATTAAATTGTGAGAATAGCCTCATTTATTCGCTAATCTGCGGTAATATACAAACAACGGTAATTGTTTAGCTAATTCAACTGATTTCATTCATATGAACGAGAAAGAATATAATTCATACGTGAATGAACAAATTTCATAAATAAATGCAGAAAATTCATAAATGAATACAGGGAATTCATTATTGAATGAAGAGAAGAATTTATGAATGAATTCATTGAATGAATGTAGATAACAAAGCTGGCGGAGGCAAGACGATAGCGCCGGAGGTGCCGCAGGGGCGTGTACGATAAGCTCGCCAGTGCGCACTGAGCTACCGACTACCACACGGTGTGGGACCACACGGCTGTAAGGATGCAGGGACCACGCTGGCTATATAGATACCACACGGGCTAGCTATATGGATGCGGGACCACAAAGGCTATATGGGGATTAGACGGGCTGTACAGGATACAAGGGCTATGTGAGTGCGAGGATCATAGGGTGTATGGATACGGGGACCACACGGGCTATAGGGATGCAGGGACCACACGGGCTATAGGGATGCGAGGACCACACGGGCAATAGGGATGCGAGGACCACACGGGCTATAGGGATGCGAGGACCACACGGGCTATAGGAATGCGAGGACCACACGGGCTATAGGGATGCGAGGAGCACACGGGCTATAGGGATGCGGGGACCACACGGGCTATATGGATGCAGGGACCACACGGTCTATAGGGATGCGAGGACCACACCGGGCTATAGGGATGCGAGGACCACACGGGCTGTATGGATGCGGGGACCACACGGGCTATACACACGGGCTATATGGATGCGGGGACCGCACGGCACACGGGCTATATGGATGCGGGGACCACACGGCACACGGGCTATATGGATGCAGGGACCACACGGCACACGGGCTCTATGGATGCAGGGTCCACACGGCACACGGCTATAGGGATGCGGGGACTACACAGAACACGGGCTATAAAAAATGTCCCATATCACATGAACTATTTGAAGGGAATTCGACAACAGGATTAGAAGACGCATCACGTCACGAACTACACGAAGGCTTTCAAACAAACTGGTGGAAAATAGTGCTTATCAACGCGGAATAAAAAATATGTCCTGCAATATGTCTCAAAAAATCTCACAAAATATGGTTAGATATTCTGTGAGATTTTTTCGAGGCGTTACGCTGAAGTCACCCACCGCTGACCTTCCACAGCAGCTCGCAAACGGCGGAGATGCCACAACTCGAGGTCCGCAGGTACTTTCAAACATTGCCAAGTGGACGTAACTTCTTGAACTTAAGCTCAAGAAGAGCAGCAAGTCTGGGACGCTGCAGTGACTGCCGAGGCCTGGTTATAGAATAACCTTACGCACATGGTTATAACCTAACCGAACGCTCATGGTTGTAGCCTAACCGAACGCTAATAGTTATGGCCCAACCGAACGCTCATAGTTATGGCCTAATCGAACGCTCACGGTTATAACCTAACCGAACGCTCATGGTTGTGGCCTAACCGAACGCTCATGGTTATGGCCTAACCGAACGCTCACGGTTATGGCCTAACCGAACGCTCACGGTTATAACCTAACCGAACGCTCAGGGTTATGGCCTAACTGAACGCTCATGGTTATAACCTAACCGAACGCTCATGGTTATGGCCTAACCGAACGCTCACGGTTATAACCTAACCGAACGCTCATGGCCATGGCCTAACCTAACGCTCACAGCTATAGCCTAACCGAACACTCATTGTTATAGCCTAACCTAACGCTCATGGTTATGGCCTAACCGAATGCTCAGAGTTATGGCCTAACGCCCTAACCGAACGCTCATGGTTATATCCTAACCGAGCGCTCATGGTTATAGCCTAACTGAGCGCTCATGGATTTAACCTAACCTAACGCTCACGGTTATAACCTTAGGTTCATAAAAAAGGTTCACAAGACACGTCAGCTACTAGCACAGAAGGAAGTGCAAACAATCCTTCCTTAATAACAACTTCGCTCCCGGCTGATGGGGCGCTCAGGAAAGATGCCTCTGGGAACGAAAAATCCCATAGGATTTTTGACAAGTACCGAAAGTGAGAATTTAGGCTAATACGTGTATAATATTCAAGTAACAAACTTTCGAAACGAAATCATGAAATTTTTTCACCATTGTCGAGAAAAATAGTCCTAAGTAAATGTAGCATGATTTGTAAATTTACAATTGAAAAAGTGGATGGATGGATGGTAAACAACATTGCTCTTTGGTATCTTTAATCAAATCCTGATTGCAAGCATTGCTGCCTGCAAAAAATATAAAAAACTGCCTTGCTCTTTGGTATCTTATATCAAATAAATCTTGTAAACATAGGTCAGTTAATATGCCCTATAGCTTGGTCATTCCTCTTTGATTTTGCCGATGATTGAGATATCACAGCTTTAGTAATGATAATATGCTAGCACCTCCACAAAAATTATTACATAAACGATATAAAAAACACAGGTAGCTTTCAGTACCCTATTCTACCAAACTGGCACGCTGTGACCAAAATAAAGCCGTTCATTTATTCTTGGGTCGCATAGAAACCAGCATAACGAATTATTAAGTATTACTATTATTTTTCAAACAAAAAATTCACTCTTTGCGTGGGATACAGTAAAAAATTAAAATTTTTTCATTCAGTTACATTCTAAACATAAATATAAACGGATTTATATCACAGCCTAAAAATATATACGAAAAGACGCGATAGCGATTTTGGTGATGCACTAGTAAAATCTTCACTCTGAAAAAATTTTGATTTACCTACTGGCAATAAAAAAAGTTCAAGTTACGGCAACAGCGTCATACAAAGGCAAAATGGCTGCAATTATGTCAAATGCTCCATAAAGGTGACAATGGAATCTGGGATCTCAACCTGCACGACTTAGTACGAACTTTAGGTCAGGGACAATTTCATTTATATAGGTAACGGTTTCATATAAATTTCAAAATTCACCTGCATTCTGCAAGCCACAAAAATATTACAAAGAAATTGAGATAACTTTCTCCTAAAAATTAGGCAGACAAAATTGAATTGTAAAAAATAAATAGGTTCAATTCGCTAGTTTTTAGCTAATAAAAGTGTAGAAGCCTTCAGCATTCTGCACAACAACTACTGTATGAGCGTGCACAGGGAGAAGGAGTATGCCACTTACAGATACTTACAGCAGGTCCTTAACAAAAAATGGCTAAAAAATTATTAGGTTAACCAGAATGACGCCTCATAAAAATAATTTTAAATCTATCCTCAATGGGAGCAACGAGCACTCACAAAACTAGACTAAAAGCTGCAGTGGGAAACGATTCACATATGACGGAATGAATGTTCATGCAAAAATTGAATAGTATAGTTTAAACCTAATACAGAACTTATCAAGTTAATAAATAATGAAATATCTGTAGTCTTATTAGCCCAGAGATAAGACGTATATATAATTCTCATGGCTCTAATGAGAAAAATGTGATGTATATGCGTCAGATGGATGATTAGGTAGCAGTAGGTTCAAGTTCTGTGCACCGCGGTTGATCACTGATGTAGCTGCCTTATAGCCAAGTGTGTCCGTCATCTGATGCAGATGGCATCATAAGATATGGGAGCTTCGGTGGTGCAGTGGAGACAGACTCTCGCACCCAGCTCCCAGGTTCAAGTCCCACTGTGGACAAGTTCTTCCGGGAAGCTCAGCTCATGGTCAACTCAGCCATTCATCCAACCCTGGTTGATAAATGAGTACCTAACTTGTCCAGGGTGTTGTGTAAAGCAATAAAATGGTTCTGGCGGGTCGGCCAGCCAGTGATGGTCGTGGAACTACCAGTGGCTCCCAGTGCCCGGAAAAAGTGACCTATCACAACCACCTCCCTAGTCATCACTACCAAGATGAACAATTACAACAACATAAGACATCAGTCAGTGCTGAAATATTAAAACAAATGAAGAGGGAAAGATGAATTATTTATACAAATGCACACTTTTCACAGTTCACTTATGAATCTGATGAAGAACAACTAGACTTTGTTGAACTCGTGGAACTGTCTGAGGAACTGACGTGGTGAAGTTTGCCACTAATATTCTTAACTTTCCCACGTAAAATAGCGTCTTGATAATCCTCATCCACATCTGCATTGAGTGCTAACTCTCCACCACTGGGTTTCTCCTCAGGTACTGCACATGCAACATCTCCACCACTCCTGCTGCTACCACTGCAACTCTTCTGCTCACTCTCGCTGTCAACTGCCAGAGTCTCTCCCTGCTGCTGTCTGCTTGACAGCGTTTGAGACGAGGAGCCTTCAGTGGAATGAGAAGAAGGAGCAGATGATTGTCTCTTCAGAGCGTCTTCTCCTTCTTCTTCAAGCTCGTCATCTTCATTGAATTTTTCAGCAACAGCTGAAATCAAAGTCAAAGATGAAAATTTCCATGGCATTTCAAGGGAGTAAATTTGAATGTGGACTGGTAGATAGGTATTTGTATGAAACCAAATCAATGATTTTATTCAAAATAACTGAAAAATTAAGTGAGAATTCATCATCAAATCCTGTTAAAGATGTCAGAGAGCATTAATCATCATCAAAAAGTAATAAACAAAATCATTATTCATAACCCAAAATATCTTGAGCAATTGACCAAAACGTTCAGTAAACACATCTGAAAATTTCAAATCAACACCAACCAACCTTTAACAGCTTGTGGATACTGCATCTCAAGCTTTGACCTAATAACTCGTATTTTTTTAAAGATGTAGTCCAGATCTTTCTTGGCTTGCAAAAGCATTGAAGTGTGCTTGGAAAATTCTTGCTGGGCCGCAGCATAGCGTGATGCAGAGAGAGCATTGCAGTTGCTCAACATCTCATTAGTTTTTTCAAACCGTTGCAGCCTGCAAAAAGATTATTTAGATACCAATGGAAGACAATATCCATATATTTTACTCAAAATACATGATTCATTGCAATCCAAAAATTTTAGCTACCAATATCTGGAATTCTACTCCTATGAAACCCCCTCTAAAAAAACCTTGAGACAGAAAACAGTAAATGTGGTAAAAATTGTTAATAAAAAAAGTTGAAAAAATAAAAAACCTGAAAGATTCTTATGGATTCTCAAAGTGTTTCAATTGATGTTGGTTGATGAAACATAAACTAATGAAAGCACATCATCAAGTAGGTAATTAAGGTTATCTACAAGGAAAATGAATCTAAATATTGCTATAAATATTTATAACAAATTCATAAATACCAATCAATGACTATTTTAACAGATATAGGTATAGTATATTTAGGATTCATCATGGAATATTTTGAGAATTAATATAGGTATATTGATTATAAAACTATAACACAAAATATATGCTCAAGTACTGGCAGAAAACAGTACCTACTAACTTGATTGCTTAAAAAAATTGCTATACGTACAAGTGCACTAATTACCACACTACAGATGACAGCCGTTCTAAGCCGTTCTGATGCCTTGAGCAGCTTGCTTTGTCAATAAAAATAATAGTATAGGCAATCATTCAACATAAAATGGTTCAAGAAACCATGATTTTTTCTTGAAGTACCTACACATTGGTGACTTATTTTTGGATTGAATTTTCTGTCAAAATTCCAGTTGTCTGAATGTAGTATTCACACCTACAAAAGCAATGCTTGCCATCAGTGACTCACATTTGTTTTTGTGCTCTGACAATGGCTTCCACGTCTTGCTGGTCAATCTGTCCGGCCAGTCCTTGCACCATGACCTCGCCTGCACTGTAGTTCTCCCAGCATTCAACGCAGTCTCCTTCTGAGCCCACAGTTGGATCAGCCATGTAGAATGACTGGATGAATATTTTTAGCACAATTGGATCTGGTAAAGGGTTAGGTATGTTGTCATGAGTTCAGACAAAACTACCATTAAGCTCATACTCTTCTGCGATAGAAATAAAAATTTCTTTAAAAGGCTATAGGCAATCACTTCAATATAATCCACTAAGCCCACTAAGCTGACTAGCTGAGAAAAGTGAACTGAAATGTATGGCATATTTTTTTAGAAATTGCAGGTAAAAAATAAATTTCTACAAGTGAAATTATGCAAGTGTTACAAAAACATGGGTTAATTTTTTATTTTATTCAAAAATTGGATGATTAATACATAAAAATAAAAACATCAAGACTTGGAATGAATGGAAAATTTTTTAATACAGCAAATATCTTTTTTGCTACAGACATTAGCAAAGCCAGAGGTACTTTTCATTTTCCAAAATCTTACTTCATGCACTTTTTTTCATGGATTTTTTAGAGGTAGTAAATGTGTGGTTCTTAACTTGCTATAGTTTATACTACAATGATAGGAAAAATTTTGAACTTTATGCCACTATCTTTAGTTTTGCAACATTTTAATAAGTTTAGCTCAAATTAGCTGCTATGACAATTCTATAAAATGTTGAAGGACTGTCCCTTATTAGCCTACCCTGCCCAATGCTCATCCCTTATTACCCCATTTGATGCCAAATTGATGGTAGTCTATAATTTTGGTAGATACCTACATTAGTTAGATTATATCATTTGAACAATTCATTTTTAAAGCATTGAGGACATCTGCAGTTCTGCACAAATGAACTCGTTACATCTTATTAATAAGATACCTAAAAATTTTTCCAGTCCACTCCAGTTGTTAAGTTGAAGACTTTTCCAGTCTTCCTAGAAATTTATCGCTAGCCTAACTACAAGCCGGTGAAGCCGCATCCGCGCATCGAATAATGCCATAATCCAAAGTTGTTCTGTATTAATAATCCGCGAGCTTCTCCTATATTGCATTTATAATTAGACAGATAACAATGGCTCCATCTACAATACCCACTTGTCTAGTAGCTACCTTTACCTACCTATACAGTTGCAGTGTTGCACTGTTTGCACAAAGCCACCGTTTGTACATTTTCATAAAATTCTAGTTTCCAAAACAAGTGTGGGTTTTACTTATCAGTTATCAATATACAATAGTCTGAATAGAAGTGTCGGTAATGAAGAAATAGGCCCATGGCCTGTTGCCGATTCTAGTAGGTACTCTTCGTGAATCGTGACTTGATTCCACAACGGATCCGGCCGTTTGTCCCCGATCTTTCCATAACTGACGATTGATTGAGATAGCTGCTGGACTTATTGCAAGACTCGTAAGGTGCAAGGCATTTCAATACTGAAATAATAATAAGAATGAAATCCTTCCAATGTTTACCCTTCAAAACCTTCCAGTCTCTTCCTTTTAACATTCGTCGCCGACCAATGCGAAATTATTTCAACAGACGCCAATAAAAGAACTCATCCCGGCAAAGATTGAGGAAAAACCATTTGGAGATGGGCCGCAACGTGAATACCATCACAATGGGAGCGCAGCCGTGGGTAAGAAAATTAACTCGTAAACAGGCCCTGGGCCTAACGCCAACCATCAGCATGCAATATCTACACATAGCCTCAGATCTAAGAGATGTGGGTAACTCCGGCTAACAGTAATTCCGCTTTGCACAACACAGCCACTGCTTCACAGCGCTGGAGCCCAACTGGCCGGAGCGCAACGCAACAGGCGGCGCAGCCCGCAGGTTAGGTTAGGCTAGGATAGCATACGTTGAGTAGCTGTTCAGCTGCTGTTGCGGTAGGGCCAGTTGTGCTCCGGCCTGGATGTGCTCCTGCCTGTCACTGAACTGCGCTGTTGTGGTGGGCGCTTTGTGTCACAAGCCGTGAAGATGCCCGGCTGTGTTACGCTCGGGAAAGTATATGAATCGCACTGTGGACTTGGGCTATGCTGACCTCTAGCAATCCACCCCTTAGATTCTGCTCGCTGAAAATTTCCTTACGTACGATTTCGAATGATATTGATATGTCTCTAATGGCTTTTAGTTCTGTGCATATTTGAACAGCTTTTTAAAGATCGATCAATATAAGCATTGCTCTAAATGCGAATTAATCACCATCAGCACTAAACTCAATTATCGTCCAGCTAGTTTTGCTAAATTTAAAAAATAAGCAAATAAATAGAAGCTTTAGAGTTTTAGAATTTATTTCCAACTTGTTTGATCTATAGATTGTATTATTAACTTGATTCAACGCATTACTGCCTATTTTGTTGAAATCTGATACCAAAAGTGTTTTTATAAATTGATATATTAGTCTCACTGCAGTCAGCCGCAAGACCTGCTGCAAGAACAGCAGACTTAAAGTTCGATGGGTTCCGTTTCTAAAAGAAAGCTCACCAGAAGTTCGTGTTAAACTTAAATATCACATCACTTATTGGCAAATGCCAGCTCTCAACTCATTGGATGATTTTTAATTGGTATAACATTGTTCCATTCGAGTCTACTTTCGAAACGTTTTTTTTTTCGAAAGTGGATTCATCGTGATCACATAGATTTTCTTTCCACTGGAATTCAACCAATACCAGCTGACGACCATTAATCAGTTTTAATTATTTAATGTAAAATTTATCACGTTTAAATTAGCAACCTCGAAGTTATAGGTATTCAATATAACTTTGTTCGTACAATACATAGCAGTTTTCGTTGTTTTTGTGCAAGTTGAGATTACTTGTAGAGGACGATATTATGTTACTCTCTCTATTTCGCTTCCAGACTCCCTAAATCATATTTTAAAAAATGTATATATATATTTAGGTTTATTTTAATATATCGCCTAATCATGGTGTACCTCTACAGATCCAGACACGGATCGGTGCATGATGCATGACGGCTTCCTTGGTAGAGAGTTCGTAGTTTCCTAATTTTGAAAAATAATTGACGACCTAGGAAAATATTAATGATAATTAGAGTATTTTCTTATGCTGGTAGCCGTCATTACCGCAAAATGCAGAGATAGCCGGCTGATTTTTTCCGAAGATTCTAGGATCATACGAATGGAGTTTAATTTAGTTCATGCTAGCAGTAGTCATTGTATTCGCACATGAATCGTTGACCCCTTTGTTCATTTAAGAAATCCTCATAATCAACTCTATTGAACGGATTCTTGAAACAAATTCGCAACTGCCACAATCTCAATCGACGGTGACAATCATTCCTGAATCTACTGTTTTTCCAGCCGTTTTATTAGTCCCACACTTTTGATTGATGTGATTTCCCATGGTTGAACTAAATACTAGTACAACCATGGGATTTCCGATCCATTTGCACGTCTGTTCTCGTTATAGAATTCGTGTTCCCTCAGCTATAGATTGCCGCGCACATTGAAAATGAAGTGGCACGTCGTATTCTTTATATAAATGATTAACGGACAATATTTCAAAAAATTATCATCAATCACAGCTTATTAAATCTTTATTACATAGGGAGCTTTTCGTTTATACACAGGGAGCTTTTCGAGTCTGAGAAAATCCCGTAACAATGCTGTATCTTGACGTATTTATGACATATCAAGTTGTTTCTTCAACAGAATTAAGGAATGTTTCAAATTAAGGCGTTCCCGTGACAGTCTAAATATTAATCTTTGCCAAAATGTTTGTAGAGTTGAGCTTCAACGTCCGGGGAAAAATTCCAAATTCAAACTTTGTTTCGTTACGTCTGTTACTCGACTGGATTGATATGACGCACAATAGCCTGTACTAATATTAGTCAAGTACCTATAGTTGAGAGGCGATGGACGCATATAAGTAAGGTAGCCAGTGAGTACCAATATTTTACGAAAAGAGGAAATATCCTAACAACAAATTTTCAGAGATGTCAAGACCATATTTTTCGAGTTTAGCCGATCAATTAATGTATTCTATTTACCTAGCGGTTTCGAACCAGAGCAAGAATTTTGACCACTAGACTTTTGCAAGGGTTTACTTGTTACGCCAACACATACAGAGTTCATGAATTATTTTAAGTCACTGGTATTTTATGATTTCATTAAATTACTGATGACTAATAACCGTTACACACTCGCCCACCGGTCCAAGGCGGCCCGAAATGCAGCTGACACACACAGAGGTGGGCAGTAGCGCGCTATATGTAGCGGTAGCGGCGCTACATTTTCATTAGCGGTAGCGGTAGCGGCGCTACATTTTCAGTAGCAGTAGAGGCGCTACATTTAAGCAATTGCAGCGGTAGCGCCCGCTACATTTAGAGCATGTAGCGGTAGCGGCCGCTACATTTCAAAGTAGCGCTGCCCTGCTCTGCACACACATATTAGCGGTTGATACGAAGTATTATTGGTACACAGTAGAACCTGAGTGTATATGCGGCGACTTCACGGCTTAACGAGATCTAAAAGTGGAATTCAATCACTAACAGGTTGGGAATTACAACCAGAAAAGGATTGCGCCATCTAAATATGGAGCACGAAAAAATAGGACTACGATATTGGTGAATTAGATAGGATCACAAATGTTCGATAAATAGTAGGTCTTCGAAAAGCGTTTCGGAGCTTAGAAGGCAGCGCACGACATCAATGTCAGCTTACGACATCAAATTTTTGTACTCCGCTTAAATCATTCTCATCAAACCGCCATATGATATTTGTTTTCATTCAAACCCTCCAAAATTAACCATGATTTACATTTTTGATGACCAAAAATGTAGACAATGTTACAAATCAAACGAGCCATATTAAACAAAAGTTGGAGAAATATATTAGGAGAAGCGGCCATCTTCGCTAATTAAAATACAGTGAAAAATGTATAATATTTTTTTTTCGTAAATTGACGACTTCCGGGCCCCCATATACTAATTCATCCCTTGAGTTTTGTTGCAAAACCCCAGTGCTCGATATAGTTCACTTCAGCCACGCCGGATCTAATCTCGCATCATCTTTCATCGTTGCGACGAACTGGCCTTAGATATCCCAATCGTGGTTGAAATAATTATTAGTTCAACCATGATCCCAATTACCAGTCGCGGGGATGCCTGCCCACGCCCAGGGTAGAGTAGCCAAGTGATTAAAGTCATAGGTAGCCTTTTTGCAGTCGGTGCAAAAAGGCGGGGAGACGGGGTATAAAGCGTGGAGGTAGAGTTATGCTGGGGGAAAACATCTGCGACGAACGGACGGGCTGGAGTGCTGGCTGTGTATCAACAGCGGTATGGCGTAGGGAGTTTCTTACCGAAAATCGTGAGGAGGTTAGGCGGCATGGGATAGAACTGTTGGGCGGTTAAACAGCGAGCTAATGAGCTTTCTGCTCCTTAGTTCGCTGGTTCATTTCCATGAAGGAAATTTGTGCCTATATGGCTTTTTGCCTATAATACCTTAGGCTACTCTGCCCTGTAGCAGACTTGCGCACGGAAAGGAGTATGAAAGAAATGCTGGTATTGGGCAATGCTGGCTTTTCGCATGCATCCCGATTTCAACACTACTTGAAGGAAAATTTTTATCAGCGTGAAGCCATATCGCCTTTAAAATTATAATTGTATCAAAGGGTTACGAATGAATAAGTATACAATCATAAAGAATGACATAATGAGCTCCAAGAATGACAAGAATTGATGTGATAATTATGTTCTAAGATTAAGGATTCACTGTTACAATAGTATAGTATCTTCGGCATTGAAGATTAGGCCTGGATAGGCCTGTCGCCGACGACAATGTTATCTATAAGCAAATGGATTGTATTTATTTATAACATACTCCAAATAATCCTGTACGAAATGATTACATTGAGGTAAAGGAGAGATACTATTTAAAAAAAAATAATTTTTGTCTTATATTATTTTTTTAGACAAAATTTCATACAAACGGGACGATTCCTTTAACTAAAAAGCTCAATTCAATGATTAATTCTTGAAAAGCTACTGAAAGTTAATGCTTTCATTAATTCTCAAGACATCGGAATTCTAGTTGTTAGGGCATTCCTCTTCACTTGACAGGTGCGATGATGTACTTCCGAGTGATGATGTTGATACAATGACAGGTGACTGTGACAGGTTTGCAAGCATTTCTTTGGTGATGAGGCTCTGAATCTTTTCTTGCAACATTATGAAGCTCCTGAAAGGAAGTTGCCTCAATTGAAAATTAATATGTCGAGTAAATACATCGTATTGATCCAATGCTTGGTTTGAAAACGACTGTTCACGCAAAACAATATTTTGTAATTTGTCGATTGCCCTATCAACTCTTGCCGATTGTTCTCTCTTCGAAAATTTTGTGATTCGTCTCTTCTTTGCCGCTGGCGTCGCAAATTGGCGCTTTGGGACTGACGTTTCTGCTTCATTTTCTGTACTGATATTGAACGGAAGGCCATCATCATCATCATCATCATCATCATCATCGAGACATTCGTCATCTTCGACTTGTTGATCTTCTAGGACATCAGCTTCTTCAGAGCCGCATTTCTGAAATAAATCCAAATGTAAAATTTAATAATGCTATGCAATTGTTTAAATCTTAGTATCTGCATGGAATTTAACACATAACTAACATATACGTATTACTATTGCAGCAGGTACATCAAATTATGGACGAATGGAAGGAAATACAGAGAAACTCTGAAATCAATTTGTAAAATCACATTTTACAATTTGCTGTGGTGCATTGGAGGGCAAGAACGTAGCCATCAAACGGCCTCCTGGAAGTTGTGCAGAATTTTACAACTACAAAGAAGGATACAGCATAATACTGCTGGCTTTAACGGATGCTGATTGTAAGTTCATCTATGTTGATTTGGGCACAAATGGACGCGTTAATGATGGAAGCGTGTTCACTGTTCATGTTATCTACTTTGAAAACTGCTCACGACAACAACAGCCTGAATTTGCCTCCTGACCACATTATTGTAGCAGACGATGCCTATCCCTTGTCAACTAATCTAATGAAGCCCTTCTCAAGAAAAAACTTGTCCCTAGAATAACGTATATTCAACTATCGCTTATCAAGAGCAAGAAGAGTTGTTGAAAACGCGTTCGGAATATTAGCAGCACGATTTTGAATGTTTCGAAAAAAAAATCGAAGTTGAGGTCTCTACAGTTGACCTAATCGTGCAAGCCGCATGCACTCTTCACAAGTGGCTGCGCACAGTATCGCCAGCTACATACTTTGAAAAGGGATGGACCGATTTTGAAGACACAAAAACAGGAGTGTTGCATCAATGGCTGTGGCGTACAGCAGCAATCGAGCTACCACCCCTATAAAGGCCCGTTTACACTAGTGGCAACGACATGTGCTTTGAGTCGTTTGCTGCAGTGCCTCACCGCGCACAACCGTTCACACTACTTTTGTACTCAGTGGTTTGAGACCGCGCGCTTTGAACACTAGTTGCCGCCTAAACGTCAATGAGGATGGATGTAACCGAATTTGAGCTGTGGGCCATTGTTCTCGGGTGTGCTGTCGTCCGTCATTCTTCGCACTATGCCAGTTGTAAACGAGAATTTAGCATAGGCATCATAATTAGAGAACTAGCACATTCAAAAAGATACAGTTTATAAAAAAATAGTCTATTCTTAAATAAAAAGTTCTAATATTCGTACCGATATCATTACATCATTTGAAATCGCTAAACGGTAATGCATAAATTGTCAGGAGTTGCTAAAATCACATAAACTAAACACGTCATGTAGAAATAACTTACATCATTTGCATTTCGATTTTTGTACTCCTTTGAACGAACACTCCATATGCATTCATTTCCTCTATAAAGATCAATTAGGCTCTCTTACTAGAGTTACTTCAAACGAGAGTGGTGTTAGTCGACATTTGGTGTGTCGGACCAGCGTACTCAATCAACCTTACTACTACTAGACCACAGACAGCTATCTACTAACTAAGAATTTAAAAGCAAATAATAGTCCACAAAAATTCACATCTTTATAGAAAACGTTTCGGAGACCAGCTTCATCGTCAGTTCGTAGAATCTAGAATCACAAATCAGAAGTCCAAATGTCACAAATTAATACATTGAAACCATAGAACGAATTGAATTTCTTTAATTAATTAATTTAGATTTTTAATTTGATTTAAATTTTTAATTTAATTTAAATTCTTAGTTAATTTGCGATTTAAGCATACAATTGATATCAATTCTTTAATAGCTATCTACTAAGCGCCGCGCTTGTGTTGCATGAGGCATGGCCCCTGTCAATCGCTAGCTCGTCAATCGGTCAAGAAGCGCATGCAGAGGCTGCAAAGCGCCTCTGCATGCGCTTTGAGGCACTTGATTCTCGTGTATTGCCCATAGTGTGAACGGGCCTTAAGAAGTACTCGTGCAGTGAACTCCCACTCCAAAAAAGCACCGGAAAGAAGGAATGAACTAGATGCCTACTTCAACAACGAAGGTCTTTGGCAAGTGAAAGCTATCGGAAAGTAAAATTTTCAAATTAAAATTAAAGAAAGAATTTAATATCTTTTCCACATTAATCTACGGATTTGGCTTATCCTGTTCAATTACAATAAAGGGAATATTAGTTAGCGTTTCGGTATACGTTCATTATTCAATAACCTTGAATTTAGAAGTAAGTAAGTATCAATAAAAACTTTTAACTTTTTTCACTCATTCTAAGCAATGTTCCATCTTGGCTTGATTGATCGCCATCTTAGATTGATCGGCCATCTTGGTTGGAGGAGTGTTTGAATGGAGTTTTACCTACGGCTGCTCACGTAGCTTGCTTGGTGCAAACAACGTCGATGTAAGCGTGTTTTTCGACCGGGGACTAGGTATATCGTGGTTTTTCGTTTCGGCGTTCATTATACATATTCAGCTCCGAGCTGACTATAGGCGAGCTGACTGCGTAAAATCTGACTGGGCGACCGTTACTGTACTGACAATACGCAAATACCCCATACGGTCTCGATCGAAACTGCTGGAGTGAGCTTGTTGCCAGACCGTTTTTTTTTATTTTCTTGCTACTCAAGCAAGCTTTTTTTTATTTTCTTGCTATACTCATGCAGCTTGCTTGACACAAACTACATCGACATGTGTTTTTGACTGGCATGGCCAGATTGTGCGAGTTTGTTTTGGAGCTCGCTATACTCCGCTTTCAGCTGACTGTAGGATTGGCGTCACTATTACATGACCCAAGCTGAATCTGGCGGCTATCCATGGCGCCGGTAGCTTACTCGGCTAAGCCACTGCTCGGCCTGCGGTCTGCTGCAGTAGCCCTTAATCCAACCGTCTCTGAGAAAGTAGATTTACTCTTCGCAATGTCACCCACGCCTCGCATGTATTATCGTGGATGCCGGGTGGCCGAAATAGGCGTCCTGCTGCCACCTATCGAGCAGAGCGCGACAACGGTGTGTTCGTTATCACTGGCAATAGGCCGTTGCTACGGTTGAAATCATTTGCGAATAACTCAACGTCTGCGGATGCTGCTGCTGAGTATCGGCCTATGTCGACCTGTAGTCCTCAAAACCTGCTTAGCGTTCATGTTGATCGCCACTGTGCGCAGCCGTGCCGCCAGTTATCTTTCGGCTGCCTCAACATCCGTTTGCTGAATAACAAGGTTGACGAGTTCCTTCACATTTGTCACTCCCACGCACTCGATGTCGTCTTCATGACCGAGACTTGGCACGACGCTGGCTCGGTTTGCCACCCATCGGCTCGACAGCTGAACGACATTCTGGCCACCTTTGGCATGGTTTGTCATGTGACCTTACCAACGCACGCTCTTCTTTGTTCTAAAATAAAGTTATTTTGGCGCCAGGAGTCGACGTTCAACCCAGCGATCTTCGAGCGCTGTGGCGTTAGCTAGACAAAATCTTGACAAGAGGTCATACTGAGGCTTCGGGTGACGTAAGCGTGGAGGAATTCCATGCGGTTTTTTGAAAACAAAACTCCTGCTGTGCAAGCAACGTCGGCCGATGCTCCGCCGGCAGCATTTGCGTAGTGCCCCTTCGACTGCGTACTCCAAGAATTCGCTCGCGTCGCAGCTGACGACATCATCGCTGCAGTGCCCGTGCTGCCTAACAAGCAGTGTGCCAGCGATCCTCTGCCGACGTCGTTACTTAAGGGAATTGTTGTAACCCTAGCACATTTTCTGGTCGAACTTTTCAACCTCTGCTTCACTGACGGTGTGGTTCCGATGAACTTCCAATCAGCTTACATTACGCTTTATGTAAAAAACCAGAGCTTGACGCTTCCGATCCCAAATCATATCATCTCCAACCTGTCGGTTTTGTCGAAACTCCGGGAACAAGTTGTGGCCCGACAGCTGAACAACATTCTTCAGCACTCCGGTCTCGTGCCTCGCCTCCAGTCTTCATACCGTCATCTCCACTCGACGGAAACCGCTGTGCTGAAGGTGATTTCAGACATTCTGCGAGCAGTAGACCGCGACGACATTACGGCACTAGCTTTACTCGACCTGTAGGTCGCGTTTGGGGCGTTCGACCACGCTACCTTATTGCGCCCACTTGACGAATAATTCGGCCTGCGCGGTACAGTGCTGTTGTGCTTTGAGTCCGATGCATCTCAACAACTGATTCCAATGCGTTCAACGTTGGAACCCTTGTAGGCCATCATTAGTCAATTGTGCCGTGCCACGGGGATCAGTTCTCGGCCCGATCATCTTTCAGTAATATACTGTCGACATATTGCATATTGTTCCGAGCGAGCCGTTCATTGTTAACGCGCTGTCGGGCAGATAACGAAGTATCGAAAAATGAGATACACGAGAGGTTCTTTCCTTTCCTTATATCTTGTAAACTGAAACGACAAAGAAAATCTTATTACAAAAAAGTACAATATTCGATACCTAATAATGACGAATTTTTCTTGTAATAAAATTAGGAGTCGTAACAACAAAGTAGCAGATATTCCGGCCTTGAAGATAACGACTTACGTGGTCCCGAATGTGGACAACGGCGTATGACATAGGTACTAACTTGAGGTACAAGGCTGAGATAGTGACAACGGACAAATTTGAAATAGTAAGACTTAGCGAAATTGCGTGTTCTAGTTCTCTTTATGGCGGTGACAGTAACTCGGGTGTATGGAAGCCGCCACACATATAATCGAATAATGTAGTTTGAATCCGCATATGTTCGCCGACGTCACCCAAATTTGTGGCCAGGGTTGCCAGACGGTCTTTTTTCCGGACAAATTCCGCGATTTAGTATTTGTCAACTGCGTTGGCCGGCTAAAATTTATGATAAGGGCGATCCCTAATTGAATGGTAAAAACTGCAATAAATGAAATTTTTACATTGGAACTTACAAATATACTAGTACATATTGAGTTATAGGCCTTTTTTTGTTCGCGGACTTAGCCACTTTTAAAGCCATCTGGCAACCCTGTTTATGTCTACTGTGCACCGGCTGTTGCTGCAGCTTTGCAGGATCGAATGTCTGTCTGCATGGACGCCGTCTCAGACTGGATGCGCTCCAACCGGGTTCAGCTCAATGCAGCAAAAAACCGACTTAATTTGGTTTGCGACTGCTCGGCACCAGCATCAGCTTCCGGCTAACCCTGTTCGCGTGGGCTACGAGTTTGTCGTGCATGCGTCCGCAGTTTGCAACCTGGGCATTCATTCTGCTGCAATCGGAACTTTCTATGAACAATCACATTGCCAAAGTCACCACCGCTTGTTTTGGCGCTCTGAGACGAATACGTGGCATCAGTCGCTGTCTTTCGAGGCCGGTCCTCGAGGCCCGTAGCGCAAGTTCTATACGTAGCGCTCGTTCTGACCAGATTGGACTATGGTAATGCCACACTTTATGGACTTCCGACCAATGGCACTTAATAAACTGCAGTGATATAATTGTCCAGAAGTGTTGAAGGCTACGTTCCGGAAGGCAGGAATCATGATGTTCCATTACATATAAGACAATGATGGTCTTCGGCAGGCGACCCAGCAGCGCACGCAGTTCAAGTTCGCTGTTCTGACGATCCCATGTCTGCAGCGCGTGTCGGATCTGCCTTCTAGAAGACGATTGCAGGTTAGGTTACGTTACGTTAGGAGTAGCTGTTGCGGTAAGGCATGCTGCGCTCCGGCCAGTTGGGATCCGGCCTGTGACCGAACGGCGCTGTTCTGGTGGGCGCTTTGTGTCAAAAGCTGTGAAGATGCCCGGCTGCGTTACGCTCGGGAAGGTATATGAATAGCACTGTGGACTTGGGCTATGCTGACCTCTAGCTATCCACCCTTTCCTGATGACCACCAATAAGCCGCGGATTAAGCCATCCGTCGGTAACCAGCCCGTGACATCATCTTGCTTTAAATATTAGGAGCTTTACTCTACCACATTCTGAAGCAAATAGCCCAGAGAGTAAGGGTTATGCACCACTGAACGTTGCATGGAATCATCACTTCATACCCTGACTTAAGCTCGAACTGTAACTTGCGGACAACGGACTGCGACCAACCTGGGCAGGTACTTTCAAACATTGCCAAGTGGACGTAAATTCTTGAACTTAAGCTCAAGAAGATACGTCTAGCGTACGATCAGCGTTTTTTGACACCTTCAAAACTTTCGTACGACCGACTTAGCTAAGACCGTACCTTCAAACCATGTTGCATGTCAGTCAATCACAAACTCGCTTACATCCTTTGTTTACATCATGAGTCACATGACGCCACATGACGCCATGCTTCTGTGTTCAGTTATTTAAAAATTTTGTCTCTTTTTAAAGAATTCTAGACTCTTTTAATCTAATATTTTGATGACAAATGCCGTTTTAAGATAGCAAACTGTTATTTAGTGATTAATATGACATAATGAACAACGAGAATAATAGAATTTTAGTAAGTTCATTTTTTAGCTTCACCCGTCAGATTCGTTTTCTGTTGACATATACTAAGAAAAAATTCATTTGATGCATGACTAATAAAATTTTCTTAATATCGAATAAGGATATTTTTCTAAATCAAAATTAGAGGATTTACCTTAAAATGATACTAAAGTCTAGACACTAATATGATACACTAGTCCAGACACTATTAGAGACTAGATACTAGTAACTAAATGATTACCAATCGCTTCGTTCACTCAAAAGTTGCTCGTCCTCCACTTACGCGACCTTTCAATCGGCGCAAAGTTACGTGCTCGTAACGTACTGCAAAATGTTTTGAAGGTACCATTATTTGAAGTTACGAGCACTTAGCGGACTTACGCTGCACTTAAGCCGCTACGAGCACTTAGCAATGTTTTGAAAGTACCTGCCCAGGTCGCCTGTGGAACTGCATGCATCCTGCCGTGCACCACAAGACGGTCACTTTTAGCTCACAACATCCGGGGTTAGGTTTCAGAAAGCAAAGTTCTGTTCCAAAATCTATCGTCCGTCGACGAGTGACTTCCGAAGCTTTGCTAACTTACGTAATTTTTAGCTCACAGCATTTGGGGGTTAGGTTTCAGATAACATAGTTCTGTTCCAAAATTTATCGTCCTACGACGCGTGGCCGTTCGACCGTAGGCTGATTCGACACGTGAGACAGATACGGACGGCTCCGGCGCGCGACGTCCAGGTGGTGTAAAATTTTTTGCGCATTGGCAGACGATGCTGGGCCCTTTTACGTCAGGCTATTTTTCTGTGGGCTGATTGATCTAATTCAACGGATATGATCTGTCTGGTGGCTTGCGGCTAATAATGTTGCAGTCAAGAAGTGTCATAGGCTATGTTCTTGAGGGAAGGGATCATGAAAATCCATTCGAAGCACGGCATGTGGTGGTCTCCGACAGGCGTCCCCCGTTGGCGACAGAGCGTTTCCGGTTGCCGCCGCCAGAACCTGTAAACCGTCTGCCGGCTTCTGTAACTTCGGTTCCTTTGCTGCAGGAGTTTCGTCGACGCCTAAAGACGGAAATATTTCGTAGAGCGTATGAGTCTTGTGCTTAGTCATTTTATCCGTTCCCATCCTTTCTTGAGTCTATTTATTATTCGATTGCTATCAATGTTATGCGTAACGTGCCCTCGAAGTTCGTTTGAACCAGACGCCACGATAAATGCTTAGTAGAAGAATAATGATGTATTATAAATTCTCTGATCAATCCTAAAATAATTTAAATGTAATAAAGAATTATCACTTAAAATGTCCGCTCGAGTTCAAAATTTTTTATAGATAGTTAATTGATTGTGTGCATTTCTTGCAGTCGATTTGATTGACTTATTGTATTTTGGAAGATTTATAATGAGGATTTTAGTATCACGTTACGAAAGCCGTTTGATTTTCAATGAACTTGGAAAAGAATGCTAGAAGTCAAGTGCTGAAATAAAAAATGTATAAATTATTGGAATATTGAATTAACTACAAGAACTTTTCACTTACGCGGTTGAGACATTTATAACACGCTGATTAACTAGTTTGGCTGTTGCGTGAAGTACACAAGGAAATTTATTTTAGGCTAAAAAAGTCAGTGAGCTGTGGAATAAAGGGGTTAACTTTTCTGAAATTATCAAACATAATTTGTTGCAAATTTTCTGTAACTAGGTCTTTGTTACTTATTTGGAATAGGTTCACTTACCTGATTAGACTGAGATTTTCGCGGGACAACTACGTCGTTCAGAAATGAATCGGCCGTTTTGAACCACAGTAGCTTTGGCGTATAAACGTCCGTCCCAGCTCCGCTTGATTTTGAAGAGATCACCTTTGTTAATTCGACTTTGTAGGTTGATCTTATGTTTCTAATTCTTGCCCTTAAAAATGTAACATCAGGAACGATCAAACCTTGACAAATAAGGTCTTCCTTTAGTTTTCCATGACTAGTCTCTCGCTTAGTTTTGTTGGAATAGTCCTTATGACGTACATTCCAAAGTAATTCATACTTTTGGAAAGTCTCCAAAAACAATTCAATATCGTCCGGACTCCACTTCACGTTCTTCTTAGAGCAGCCGTTTGAACAAGACATACTCACATCACTTAAGTCACTTGGCACAAGCAAGAGAGAGAGCAACAGTTGTGCACACTACAGCGGCCAAGGCGGTATGGGGCACACTCGTGTGTTCTTGGTGCAATGCACCATCTAGTCACTTCCGAAGACGTTAAGCATCACAAATATTTGGAGTCGACTCGACAAATCGACGCGACTACTCGCCCCGTGTATAAGCACCGTAACGGCCAAAAACTAAGTACGTCACCAGAAATAATTCCTTAAACTTCAGCCAGCTTAGTCAGGCATCACTAGACCTCAAAAACATCAACATATATTATGGCCATTGTAATAATAGTATCTTCTTCTTATTTTTTATTCTTATAAGAGCACTGGAAACTGGTCTCTTGCCTAAAATGATTTTAGATGCCTAAACTGATTTAGTCCTATAACAATCTGAAAATCTGAAACAAAAAATAAATAAATAAAGTAATACTAGCAAACAAATAGAAAAAGAACAAAAATTGAAACAAAAGAAAAACAAAATTGAAACAAAAGAAAAAAATACAATAACACAACAGACAAAGACAAACAGGAAACAGAAAATTTTTGCATGTGTACATAACAGTAGTGTTTAAACTGCTTGTGCTTATAGTAACTACATGGGTATGGGATACAAAATTGGCAGCTACTACTACAGCCAGCTATCAGGCAGGTTTTCATTTCAACAAATCAATATTTAATCCCATATTAGTCATTGTAACCATGCTGCCTAACTTGCGCCACACATGAGATCGTCACGTTAACTGAAGGTCCAGCCTGGTGGCCAGGGGCCTGGGAGCTTGGAGATTCTCCAGCCTGGGGGCCTGGAGATTCTCTCGGCTCAACAGCCAAAGCAAGAGAGAATTACTCTGACTGCAAAACAACTCAAAACACCATCTGCTGTGGGCAGGATTATGACGGAGAATAGGGAAAGCTGTGTAAAATGGGGGAAGAGTAGCACTCCTTACAGTCCCTGCTTCAGGCAGTCCCTGCTTCACTAAACTAAATATCCCTAATTCTATAATAACTGCATAGAATTATAATATAACATCTTTCTAAAATAGAAATTTTATGCATTATATTGTCTTTCCATAATAGAAGCACACAGTTGAGTGTGGGGGAGGGAATTTAAATTTAGATTCTTGGTTCCCACAAGTCTTGGATGCATTAAGTAAACTCAGGGTTAAAAAAGTGAGTAACAAGATACTACGGCAGTAATCAACTTTTCAGCAAAGTGTCTGTAGAGTCTTAGTTGAAATTTAACATGAGGCAACTGTATTAACAATTGCATCCTGGGTGACACCAGAAAAAGGGCCTCCTCTCAGCAATTCTTTAAATTGACTGAAACATAAGTGTGGTTAAATTACTAGTAAGATTAGTATGAGCAGGGGCATGAATATGACAAATTTAGCAGCAGGTGATGAATGGTTTCTGAAGACTCACAAGGACATAAGGGGCTGTCAACCAAGTTGAAACGAGCAAGGTGTGCTTCAACTCCGGCGTGACTGGTGCACCGACTGGCCAGTGCAGTCTCCACAGCACAGTTCTTAATGAGGGCCCATGGTCAATTGCCCACTGCCCCCTTGATTAAGCTAATCAAGTGGCTCTTCCCTGAATTTCTAATATTGTTCAGTCAACAACTGTTCCATTGTGACAATCTTCAAATTCAACTGTCTGGTCAGTTCCAGCTACGAGGTGGCAGTTAAGGTGCGGTACAGCAAGGAATGTGCTTCTGCTGCTGCCTGGTCCACCACCTCATTGCCCCTGATGCCTTTGTGCCCAGGGATGTACTGTAGGAATATTTCATGCAAGGAAAGTAGCAACATTAGTTTGGTTTGGATTTCAGAAATTAAACATAAGTAACTATCTGGTCTTCTATTTTTGATCAATAAAATGGATGACTGGGAGTGAGTAAAAATAACAAGTTTTTCAGTAAGAAAAACATTTGTTAGTAACCACTTAAGAGCCTCATGTATTGCAAACAGCTCTGACTCCACTACCTCCACCTCATGACAAAGCTTCCAATTAAAGAGGATGCCTCTGGATGGGAAGTGCAATGCTGCAGACATTGAAGGGACTGGTTGAAGGATGCAAGATCCATCTGTGGAAGCAGCAGTGTGAAAGGAATATTGTTGAGGAAAAGGAATATTTGTTGAGTAATTAGTCTGTAGTATCCTTCTGCCCTCCAAGCCTGGGGGTTGGGCAGAAGGATAACAACCTACTCCCAGAAAACAATCTTGTTACAGAAACAACGGACGGCATATTGCAAGTAAACCAGGGTGAAACAGAGGTCGTCAATATTGGCCCTATGACGGCGATGGGTCAAAGCCTTAGGGAAGCCCAACGCCCGACAAGATCTCTAGTGACACCCAAAAACATTTTTACCATTGGTCACTGGAATGTGAGAACCATGTACAGGGGAGGAGCTGCAGCACAGATCGCGAGCGAGATGAAAAGATACCATCTGGATGTGCTCGGGATCAGCGAGTGCAGGTGGGCAGGAGCAGGCAGGACGAGGTTGGCTACAGGACAGACGTTGATATAGAGCGGAGATGATGAACTACACGAGGGAGGCGTTGCTATATTGATAAGTCAACAGGCAGAGAAGTCACTCATGGAATGGACACCTGTCAACAAGAGGATAATAACAGCAAGATTCTACTCGAGATATAGAAGAGTGACTATAATTCAAGTGTATGCCCCTCACAACGAGAGGGAGGAAGAGGAGAAAGAACAGTTCTACCAAGAATTACAAGAAACATTAGATGGATGCAACAGGAATGACATCACTATCATCATGGGAGACCTTAATGCTAAAGTAGGAAGTGACAACAGCGGGTACGAGAGGACTATGGGCGTGCATGGGCTGGGGATGCAGAATGATAATGGAGAAAGATTATGCGAGTTTTGCCACCTNTGGCCCTCGGGTGGGCACCTGAAGGAAGGAGGAAGAGAGGACGCCCAAAAACAACTTGGAGGCGAATGGTGGAAGAGGAGAGAAACCGAGCAGGCTGGAACTCGTGGAACATAGCACGGCAGGCAGCTGCAAACCGGACCCAGTGGAGGAGTGACGTCCAAGCCTTGTGCGCCTTATGGCGCGGAGAGAACTGAACTGAATTAGTCTGCAAGGAGGGTAGATGATACTGAGAAAAGAAGAAGCCTGTTAGTAGATATTTATTGGTGTTAAAGTTAAACCATGGTGGCACTGGAAAAATCAGAGATGTGAGTAACCTCGGAATGGTGATCTGTAATTCTGTAGGGAAGAGAAGATAGAGTTGGCATTGGGCACTAAAGAAGTAAGCAGGGATGTTCCACATTGCACAACCTGAGGGTGGTTGATGTGAAACAATTCTACAACAGACAACATAAGAGCTGAATAAATTGGAGGTAATTTTTACAAATTATTTTACTCCTGTGAATGGTCAATGGAGGAAGGTTTGCTTCTACTTCCTTTGATGACACAGGCGTAGATTTCTATCTTAAACTTAGTTACTCAGAATTGTCATTTGTTATTACAGCCTGAGATTCAGTATTTTAGGGGTTTGAGGCATCTGGCACCACCAAGCAGAGAGGATTAGTGTCCCTTGAGTAGGTCTCAGCTGATGGGTTGAGGTTGAAGGCTTTGGCAGCAAGTTTGGTAATGGTTTCTTTTGCATTGGTGGTATCTGAGTGGTTGCATTGCATAGTGATAGAATGTGTGACAGATGATCAATCAAAATATCCTGCAGAACGTAATTGTCCTTATGTAAACAAGTCAACCTAAATGTTTTGTTGAAGATTATGCATTGGTGCAGTCACATCAGACTGCATTAACATGTGTTCAGCTTATAGTAAAGACAAATGTTATTGTTGCCGTTTGACAGCTTTAGGGTGAAATTAGAGATTTGGGATAACACATCAAACATGCATGAACTTTGTAAATAAACTTGCACCTTGTAAATGGCTTTTCATGGCTGAGATATGGAAATCACAGCCCAAAAAATCTAATCACGGCTCTAAGAAATGGAATCACGGCTGGCATCCTGGCAAATCCATAAAACCACGGCTCAAAAAAATAAGTTATGGCTCTCTAAGTAGATATATTCCATGCCTGCTCAGTGCTCAGCACTGTACTTTTGTGAGTTTGTCCTGCTGTAATTATAGTCAGAGACATCATCAATTATATAATGATAATAATAGCGGTTTCAGCGTTTAGTAGGCCGTAGTCCATAGGCCTGTCACCTATTCTTAACATCACAGAAGATTCACAGTATTTTGCGGTCTCAAGCTTGCCACTCACTGCTACAATTCTGCTGTGCTTAACCGCCCGGCCTCCTTGCCAATTCTGACCAGAAACTGGCGCACAGAGCTGAGATTGAACCTGTGCCTCTCTGTAGTCTGTACCAATCTTGGTACTCTGAACTTTAAACACTGGGCCACCCTGGCCGTGCACCACTCGGCTTTGGGTTGATGGGTTCTTCCGGCCTTGACCACCACCTGCGGTCATAGTGACAAAGCAGAGAATTTTTTAGACTCTCCCTCAAGTTCATTTTTGAGTCCTATAAGTAGACCAGTAAAGTATCATGCATAGTGGCAAAGCAGAGAGTTTTTTAGACTCTCCCTCAAGTTCATTTTTGAGTCCTATAAGTAGACCAGTAAAGTATCATGGATACCAGCATTATCATACTTAAGAAATTGGTTTAAATCTTGAGTTTTTGAGGAAATTAAAAATGAACTGATTCCAAAAAAGCTCTGGTTTGCCACTATTGACTATGCCTGCGGTGCACCACCTGGCTGCGGATCGAATACTATGACTTCCAGGCATCGTTTAATTATGTAATTTTATGTTCACCGCATCTGAGGTTAGGTTTCAGATAGCATAGTTCTGTTCCAAAATTTATTGTCCTTCGACAAGTGGCCGTTTGACAGAGGGCTGGTTCGACCCACGGCTTAGATACGGACGGCTTGAAGTGTTGAAAGCTACGTTTCAGAAGGCAGGAATCATTATGGTTCATTACATCCAGGGCCATGGTGGTCTTCGCTTTTTGGCAGGCAACCCAACAGAAAACAGTTGACAATTGCTGGCAGACACGCAAAACAGTTATAACTGATTATGTACACATGGAATTTCAGCAATTTACTGTTAACTGTTAGTCAATTTGTGGACTGTGATTGGCGCCACCAGTGCCAGACACCAGTCATGAAAATTCATCACTTTCCTCTTTTGATCCTAATGGAATACCTTTCCTTTCACAACTGCCTAACTTAACCCAGACCCAAAGTTTAGCTGCTTTAGCACATGAAAACAAAATGGAACTGCCACCTCATTCTGAGTTCTAACCCACTCACAGCTGATTTGTGTAGGTCCGGAGAGATCCAAGGCATTGGATTCAGGGCTTATTGGTGCACAAAAGACAAAATTGGTGGATGGTGGTGCACGGCTGCGCTCCCTTTTCTGTTGACACCGCAGAGGCGCAGCTCAAACCTCAATGGCTCTACGGTAATTGTTGAGTTTTGCCAGTCTTGCTGAGCTCAACAAATTGACAGCAATGAGCAACCTTATGACGTATGCGTTATGTGCAGTGCAGCAACTCGAACGGTCGAACGTAACAGCTCACTGTCCACAGTCCACACTCCACAGAGAACATCACTGCGACCCGGCATCCCAAGCAGTCCGCACCAACTGGATTTGCTCATTTGCATATACAAGCCCGCCCAATGTAATTTTGAAAATTTCTACTTCTTTATTTAATGTTTCATCTAGGGGTTGACAAGAGTCGTAACACTCATTGTCGTCAAGAATAAGATATACTGAAAGGATTTCGGTTGTGGTTACTCTGAGAAAAAAAAAGAGACCAAGGCAGGTGGAAGCGATATTAAAGGAGAGTCTAAAGGGGTTTGTAAATCTGTGTACGGGTATTGAGCCACTTGGGACTTCATCCTTGAGTTCTGAAGGGGCGAGCTGATGGCGGAAGCGGGGGGGGGGNGGGGGGGGGGTAGTTGGTGTTTGTGGACGCTGGCTAAGTTTTGTGGACCTTCTACACTAAAGGTGCTTATTCACGTGGCGAATAGTCGCGTCGATTCCTCGAATTACCAGTTTTGCCGGCTGAGAGCCTATACACGAGCAGAGTGTTTTTGGTACAGCCACCGGCGTGCACACTACAGCGGCCAAGGTGTTACTGGGCTTACTCGACTGGCTCACAACAACCTGAAGTGTTTTGGTTGCAATGCACCAGCTACTCGCCTCCGAAGACATTGATCATCACAAATATTTGGACGCGACTACTCGCCCCGTGGATTACGTTAACCATCCTAAGCAACGAAACATTTTGTCTACACTGCAACCCCCAACAGAAACGATGCGAGACCCACAGCGCTGCTCTGCGTAGAAATTTTGCAAAGGGTAGAAGTCTCGCATTTGTCGCACACTGATTTGAAATCGTATAGTTATACAACGAACGGCATTCTTATGATCATGGTTAAGAAAAAACGCGATAGTTATAAGAGGAAATGGGCAGCTTAAAGAAGCTCATTGTATGTAAGCAGCAGGATACAATTTGAAAAGTGCGGTTTGTTCAGCAAAACTATTTCATACAGAGAATCTGGATTGAGAACCCTGAAATGCAAAATCCGAAGTCCTTTCGTTTGTTGCTCATAACGTTAAAACGACCTTAGCCCTCTACCACTTGACATGAGTAACCGGAGCAATATTGTCACATGCCTACTTCCGCAAAAGAATACATTCGAGTGATAGCAAAATGACTTGCGATGATGGTTGCCGCCAAGTTACGACAACTTCAAATGTCTTTTGCTTACAAACGTCATCGGGTTACTACACTCAATAGTTTACATGTAATTAAAGTTGAAAGTTATGTTCCAGGGAGAGTGACATACGGCGGTAGATGGTTAACGCATAGATATATTCACCCTATCAAATAGCTGTGATGGTTCAAGAAGTTAAAGCAAACAATATTGAATGGCAAGTAAGCGTATGAAAGTGAGAAAATTAATCATCAGAGTTTCACGATCATCCTAAATGCGAGTTTCACGATCATAATGACTTTCATTGCTTATTCAGTTGAACAAGAGAAACAGCCACAAAGGCAAAAACGTGAAAAAAAGTATATATTTTCGTAGTATGAAAGGTTTATGAGAAGAGTTTGATTAACTCTTTAATCCTTAAATAGGTCATAAAAACCTCCCAACTGATTTCAAACGTGATAAATGTAGAAAATGGATAAGGATAGATCTGCGAAATCAATAATGTTAAGAACAATTAATTAACTTGCACATTTTCAGAGCAGTTACTACAGCACCAACAAATGAACTTGCTTGTCAAAACCTCTGAAAATGTTGACCGTAGAACAGTACAGCATTCTGTTCAACAAACTAGTGACCTCGCATGTAAGAAAAAAGTATTTAAGTGAGTAGAGAGGGATAAAATGCACAATAAATTGAACCAGGATCGAACTACGAAAGCCAGATCGACAATTATCTCTTTCTACGTCAGGCCAAGCTCACCCTACGATTGAATGATCTCGCAAAATATGATTTTATTTTTAATCGCGTTCTGTTTTGCCATTTTCAACAAAAGAACTCCAAGGAGACTTGCATCCTTACGGAACACATTAGCAGCTAAGTCATGATACTATATAATACAGAGCATATCTTGGTATTTCCAGCCGTCAAAGGCTCACTGCTTTTTAAGCCTATTCACTATTGTAAGGCGATCTATGACTCAATTGTGTTGGTCATAATTTTGCAAGGAATAGTCGTGACAGCAAGTTGACGATTAAATGCCTTTAATAGTATAGTCAATCGAGGATTCTCAACAAAATTGAGGTCTATTGTTCTTCGCACAAATTTCCTATATTCACCAAGCAATCATTTGACAACACCTGGTGACCAGTAATACTGTCTTAATTTAGTTATAAGATAGAAATTTTTTAAACTTGAGTGTAATGCGTAAGAAGCATAATTTTGCAGCGCGTACAGTTCATTTATCAGTTGTTCCGTCCCGTTCACTCGCAAGGTAAGAAATGCTCCACTGAAGTTTCAAGATGCGCCTGTCACCATCTGCTTCCTAGCCACCGGCAGTCCTCTAGATTTAGTCATTTACCTACTTAACCTCAATTCTAGTCAGAGTCCCTATGCCATTTAATCCATAATACCATTTACTCATACTATCACCCAACGCATTTTAGTCGTCAGTCACTCTGAGTTATTAAGCCACTTCGGCAATATCGCCGTCCATATCCTGGTCTTCCTCCTCATCGTCTCCTGCCACCTCGCGCTGCGCATCCTCAGCAGCTTCGATCTTGCGGGCGAGCTCGGCCTCCTCGATGTCAGTGACGACCTTAGGTGGCATCTTGACGCTCAGCACGCCACCGTACTCCTTGATCTTGCTTTCTATGTGCTTTATGGCATCCATCAACACCAGTACGCCTTGCTCCTTCTCCGTTGTGTTCGTCGTTATAACTGCAAACAAAGATCAGATATGATTCAACACATTCACGCAATATACTTACATCGTCAGCATAAGCATTCAATATGAATTAAGGCCAAAAAAGATACCATGATCATACTGATTAAAACTGCAGAAAGTAAATTTTTACAAGTAGAGTGCAACCGAAGAGTTCATATGCAGTAAATTTGAAATAAACTCTTTTCATAACAGGTTGAAAGAATAAATTAGCATGCGACAGTTTAACAGTCGGAGAGAATAAATTTGTAAGAATAAATTAAACTTATTTTTCAACTAGAAACAGGTTATGAGAGACAAGAAGACGAAGGAATTGTATAAATTAAATCAGAACAGAAATGATTATAATTTATAAATCCAACTAAAGCCATAGATTTTGTTTATTATGCTCTAGGTATATACAGGGGTTAGACAAAATAATGAAAACGCCTGAAAAATAAACAAAACATATTTTAGTATGGTGGCAATTACAACCTCAATTCTCCGAGGTATTGATTTTTCAAAGTAATTTTAACCCATTCTTCACTTAAAACTCCCTCCAGCTCTTTTAAAGACGATGGCGGCTGGATCGATTTCTGCCTTGCATCTCTAAAATTGACCATAAATGCTCGATAATATTCACATCTGGTTATTTTAGTGGCTAATCGAGATGCTAAACTTCATAAGAATGTTTCTCGTGCCATTTTTTAACAATTCCAGCTGTGTGGATTGGGGCATTACCATCTTGAAAGATGACGTTCCTCTCCGGTAACGGTGCTTGAACCATTAGATGAATTTGGTCCTCTAAAATTCCTAAATAGTCACGGCTGTTGATTTTCCCATGAAGAGAAATCCATGGTCCGCCGGATTTCCAAGCAATAGCACCCCAGATCATGACAGATCCCCCGCCATGTTTTACGGTTGGGAGAATGCAGTCGGGATTAAACGACTCTGAGGGACCAATTCTGGAGGTTTTTACACCACTCCAAACACATAGAATTCAGATCTGTGCAGCACCCGGCAAACCGTTTTTATGGAGACTGGGTTTTTTAGGTGTCTATTGAGGTCTGCAGTAATTTCAACAGCCGTGGTCTTTTGATTGTCCCTCAAAATTCGATTTAAGTACCGGCAGTCTCTCTCAGACAACTTCAGATTTCGGCCAGACCTGAGCTTAGCTGAGGACGTTTTTCCTTCTCTTTCGAAAGCAGTCATTACTTAACTTTATAGACAGTACCTACCTCTAGAAATGGCAAGCATTCAGGAAGTTTGTCACACTAGTACCTGCCATACGGGCACCAACAATTTGGCCTCTTTGAAAGTCAGAGAGGTTTGCCGTTTATAAGGTAATAAGATAGGTTATCGACATAAAAATTTACTAAAAATATGTAAAAAAATGGGAGGTTAATACTAAATACAAGCTACAACAAAATGGCAGTTGACTCGCGGCCGCTAATAGTCATAATGCAGGTTATAGGATAGCTTATAGACACAAAAATTTACCAAAAATATCTGAAAATGTTGAGGTTGAAACAAGCTTCAACAAAATGGCAGTTGACCCGCGGCAGTGACTGCAACAATTATACTTAAAAGAATCCCAGACAGATGATGATTCTCACCGTAAAGAGGGGGAGAGATCAAGTTGATTTTGATGGGTATCTCTTCTGTAGAGTCCTTGATGCCCTCTCTGAGAGCGGTCTTGACAGCATCAATGCCTTCATACTCGTAGCAGTAAACTTCAATGTCTCCTCGCACCTTCACAGCCTGGGGCTGAAGTTTGCTCTGAATTTGTGATATCAGCACTCGCTTTGTCTCCTCTGTCAACTCGCATTCGTCAAGAACTGAGTGATCTCTGTGTTATGGGAGAGAGATATTGAATTTATCGGGAGATTAAATTGGATAATTATTACATATTCAAGTTATATTTGTGATAAATGGGGATTAGGTGGCACCAATGGTAAGAGGTGAAAGGGTTGATTTCACTAGACAAAATTTCATTAGGGAGATAATAAGAAACAGTTAGAATATTTTAGAGACAAAATGATCACATTGCAACCACCTTATCAATAAAGCACAAATCATATCTTGATTGTAAATTTAGCAATTCAAGTACAAATGTAATTAATAATTTTTTGGCACAAATCTAACAGCTTAGTCATTATTTTGCTTATTGAAAGAGCTGAGTATTTTACATCTATATTCAAATGAAGTAATTTTTGCAATGATATAGAAGACAAAGGAACTAATGTAAAATTAAACATATTTTTCCACAATACATAAAAACTCTTAATGAAATACTTTCACTTCAATAAAAAATACATTTAAGAAATAAATAAAGCAACTAAATCTCAATTTCTATGATCTTAGTTACTGAAAAAAAGACAGAACTCACACAGCAGCTTGTTTGAAGGCATGGTATGCACTTCCTTGAACTTTAAATTTAGCTTCAAATTTCCATGCTGTTTGTTTGTAAAGTTCTTCAAATTCTTCATCATCTTTGTACCCTAAGAGTTCGCCAGTGTGTCTCAAAATGCTCTGAACAGCCTTGGCCTTGGCAAACCTCTCAGTACACCTGACAACATCTTCCTCCGACACTCGTCGCTTGGAAAGATCAATATAACCTGCCGAGAGAACAATGCAATTAGAAGCATAGATGCTCGATGTTATATCACAAATTACATGCAAGCGACTAGAAATAAGACTGCATAATGCATTTTATTATTATAGCCCAGGTAAGCATTTCATTTTGATATGCAAACATTGACAGCATTCAAACATTTCTGAACTTGAAAAAAAACTACAAATTGAAAAAGACTTCCTAAATCAAAATCTGATATGAAAAAAAGCATCTAACATGTTCTCACATCATATTAGTTCACTTTCTCCAAAAAATAGACCTTGCAAAGTATTGGCATGTTTACCAGAATAAAGCGAATAATTTACAGTGGAGGAACTCACCTTTTTCTTCATCTACTCTGATGACCACAAGAGGTTCTGTTCTTCCGACTCTGATAAGTTTGTTCATGGAGCGAATACGTCTCCTGGACAGCTCAGAGAGCAAGATCATGCCCTCAATATTATTGTATTCTAGGAGTTGAACATAAGCCCCAAGCTCCCCGATGGAGCGGACTGTCACCATCACAACATCATCAATGTTTGGATACTTTTGGGAGTAAAATCGACAGGAGAGAGGCATTGTGGATATGAATGAGGCTTACTTTATGTTCTGGAAATAAAAATTTAATATTTAATCAACAAAAATGTTCAAAAATAAATTCCTATATGAGAACAGATGAATTATGGAAGAAAGTTATGGGTAAGGTGCAGTGGTGGGCACAGCTAACCTAAAAGTTAGCTTCGATAACCGCTAATCCGCTAACTGAAAAGTTAGCTTCGATAACGCTAAACCGATAAATCACCGAAAAATGTAGCGGAATTTGCCGCTAACCGCTAATTTTTAATACATAAATTTAGATTTGGCTTAATTTGGGGGGGGGGGAAACTCTGAAAAAAGGCATATAGAGCTGAACTTTAAGCCTTGAAAAGGAGCTTTCCAAAAAGATGTAGCATGCCAAGATCAGATAGATGATGATCAAGATGTACGTAACATAAATAATTAAATGAACAAATGAAATTAGGCAGTAGTTGACATTCAACATACAGTTTATTAAATGAATAAGAAATATTAAGGTTACACCAGGGTTACACACTCCTTTTACTCTGGCTTGCCCTTCGCCTACATCTCCTCGAGGTGATGATTGTTGCCCTTCATGAACATCAGCCTCTCAAAGTTGGCATCTGACAGGGTGGCTCTCTTGGCACTCAAGATGTCCTAGCCTATGGAAAACAGGCGCTCAACTGCAGCACTGGATGGGATGGCTGTGTTGTACTTAACAAAAAGGTTCATCAACACCTGCTCGCCCAAGAAGGCAACGTCAGTCAATTCCTCCTTCGAGCTGCTTTCCAGCCAGGTCTTCACCAAATTCTGTGCCTTGGACTTCAGTGACCCGTGGCTCCTCCTGCACTCCATGGGCTGAGTAATGCTGCTGAAGAAGTCATCTTCCCCATCCTCGTCATTGCTGGTGGTGCTGCTGCCCTCCTCAACGGTCTCCCTCAAGGCTGTCTCCACGGCGGTCTCCATGGCCTTCTGTACCCTGCTGAGATGGCTGTGATTATGCTTTTCCAGCCAGAACAGGCGAAACTTAGGGTGGAAGGCCGCTGCCAGCTGGCACTCCTTGTCTTCTAGGAGGGACCCAAATCTTTTCGTGATGCCTGCCAGCATTGCGTCCACCAGAGGACTGCAGTCTTGTGTTACTGCCAGTAACATAAGACGTGATTGGCCTACGAACACTTGATGACGTAGTCAGCCGTCAGTGTGGGCGTGGCACATGGCTTAAGATACTTAGCATTAAATCAGAGATTTTAAAACATTTTTAGCGGACTGCCAGTTAGCGGAACTAAATTTAGCGGAAGCTAATTGGTCCGCTAAAGGTTTTCAAAGTTAGCTGAACAGCTAATCCGATAAGGAAAAAGTTAGCTTCGCTAATTAGCGGTTAGCGGATTAGTGGAACTGTGCCCGCCACTGGTAAGGTGCCAGAAGCAGAAAAAGTGTCCTGAATTACCTCTGTGAGACACTTGAAATAAGGCTTACTTTTAAAACATTTGAAGCATGCAGTTGCAGAGAGTGCTCATCCATTAGTGCCTAAACTGCCCATTACTAACAGTAACCGTGCTTCAAAGTCCTACTCTTCCTTTGTAGTCTAAAATTGTAGATGAGTATGCATAGAATAAATGACATTTTCTGCAATTTGTGTTTGTTCTTCCTTTACTGATATGATATTAGCATATCCACACATTACAGTATTATTGATGTGATAGGGAAAACGCGGTATATTCCGACATCGTGGGTATTTCCAACACTTAGCAACTTTTTTCCTTTATATTAAGCTTTGTCTTAGTTCCACGCATTCATTGATGGTTGAAATAGTGACGTCATACTATTGCGTGCCATGCCACGGTGCCATACTATTGCCAAAACACTAGATCTGGGCTGTCTGGCGGGTAAATGTTAAGATCCAAAGAGAGACAATGCACGTCACCCAGTGAGAACATCAAAAAATATGTCAAAGTTGATAGGTGACCTTGCTCTACCAAATAGTGATGAACTGTTTGTGTAGAAAGAATATTATTATGGTTTGAGACTTTTAAATAAGTCTGTGAATATATCAGGAATCCTTTAAGTATACTTGTATTTGCTGATTTCAAATGGTAAATAAATTAATAGATGATTAAGTTAAGAGACTGTTTTAGACACATAAAAACTAATTCCGACACAGCTTGGAATTAGACACACACGCTCACACAGCTCGTTCCAAGCCGTGTGCAAAAATTAGAATTTTCTTAATTAAAAGCTTAATAGCTCTTAACTAAAAGCGTAATTAAGTAATAAGTAGTGTTCAATATTCAATGGTGTTCTAATTCCAAGCTGTGTCGTATTCCAATACAGCTCACACTGCAATCGGAATTCGCACACAAGAGTGTCGGAATTATGAATTAGCTAGTAGAGTTTGAAGCACGGCCGGAATTAGTCTCACAAAATGCCGATTGCCAAATTTAGTCAGACACAGCATCAGAATAATATGGATTTGGTAGGTTTGCATTCTAGAGGCTTCTAAATAAATATGGCAACATTTAGTGATGTTTCATTGACATGTTGCTGGCTTGTAGTGTGGTGTTTTGAGAGTGACGTAAGGCAAACCGCAAACGGAACTAGAGTTGCGCATACGGTGATTTTTTTATACTTATAGCCATTCATTTTTTGCTAAGTCCTTAATGTGTCGCAATATACGGCATTTAGGGTAAACGCGGTATATTCCGACACATTAAGGATGCATCGAGAAATGAAAAACTATAAAAAAAACGTAGGCGTTACGTAAGTTCTGTTGCCTTCACATGACTCAAAACACTTCACTACGCGTCAGCAACGATAAAACGTCACAAAATGTTGCCATATTTATTAAAAAGCCTTTAGAATGGAAACCTACCAAATCCCAATATTCCGTCACTTTGTGTGGCAATATTCGACACGTGGTGAGTTGTATTGCGTCAGCGCTTCAAATTTAACTGATACGTATTGCCGACATCCACGTGTTCGAATTCACTACGTAGTTTCCAATGAGCTCAGTTTATAAATTTTCATTGCAGTGGAAGGTGGTGTAACACGGTGGTAGGGTTGGTATTTCGATACGTTTTCTTAAATTGACATGAGAATATATTACCTATACAGAATTCCACACTGCAGGCTAACAGTAACATGTAAGATTCTAAGTAAGAATAAGAAAGTAAGTAGCTAAGTAAGATTTGTAATAAGAAACCTCCAATCCTGCCTTGATAGCCATCTGTCAAAAAAACTTCATTATTGAATACTGGTCAGTCAGTGGTCACTAAACAGAATTACAATTTGTATGGTTCAATTGGCAATTGCTTATAGGGTTAAGTTGAATGTTTGTTCGATAGTATTAGAAAATAGAGGCTCAAGAGTCAGTTTACTCAGTTATGTTTACAAAATTAATCGTTTTTAATAAGGCTGGTGACTCAGTGGCGAGTGAAGAGCTTTGGCGCTGCCATTGAGTGATTGACGCCTGACGGTGAATACTAAATTGTCGCCTGACGGTGAATAAATTGTAAGTTAGAAGACTTAGAACTATTCTTTCTTAGTGGAATTCTGAAACTGAATCAAACCTTACAATTAACAGTGAAAGTACCAGTGAAATTATATAAAAATATGCTGTAAAAAAATACCTACAACAATTTTGATCTCTTTTGAAAAATATATAAAAAACAATCGAATTCATTTAGCCTACCTACTACCGACTTCCTACAGGACACACGTTTCACTACTAGACGAAGAAGTTCTCGGTCATATGATGCCGATAGATGTCCTTGCAGTAGACAAAAACCTGAATAAAAACAACAGCTTCATTTACAAATAATTTCATATCAATCGATAAAAAACACTATGTTTTCTTTCTATAATTATATGATTATTTCTTACATAAATAATATATCATTGAAAGACCTCAGAATGATCGGCAAACTACTGTGAATGCGATACAATAATTATCAAATTGATATTAGTTTTGCAGGTGAATAAAACATGAGTTAACTTTTGAAATAATAAGCAAGAAATAAAACTGTTCAAATTGATGAAAACAATATTATGATGATAATGGTTAAATATAAATGATGCTAGGTGACTAGCTAGTAGACATTTACTCTGTTACTTTTATAATCTGATGCAACTTCAACAAGTAAAATCGCCGAATGTGAAATTCCTGGTGCGTCACTAATATTTGAGCTTTCGATTTCCATACGAACTAATATATTACGAATATTTTAATCTGAATTAGCGAAATCTTATTTTGAAACACCTTTTACGAGACGATGTTGAAAACAGTATTAGTTTCAATATTTTTCATATATTTACCATGTCGTTTGAACAATTTGAATATTTTTGCAGCCGGTATTAGTATCCAAGAAATATTTTTCAGGTAATAAATTAAATTTGATTCATCTTGTTACATCAATTTACCCTAAGATTCCGTTTGTGTTTGCGTCGTGCGATTTTATAGAATCACTGGCAATGAGGCTGTGCGATCCGAAATTATAAGCACCCGACCTATAAAAATCTCAAAAATCAACTACCTGAAAATTACCAAAAACTAAACATACTAGAATTGAAATTCATACGTGAACTTATTGAAGCGATTAGGTCGAAATAACTTACTAGATTAGAACTGAATCGACACTTCTCCGGACCCGATTAGGCAGATCATTAAATTTCTTGGACACTGCTGAAAACGATCCAGAACCTATAGTGAGAACCTTTGCATTAGACAAACCTGTACTGTAGCTCGTATTCAAGCGCATTAGAAAGTTTTCAAATTCTTCTTCACTCGAGAGCTTACGGTGAAGTTCTTCTTCAAATTCAGTTAATAAGGAATATCTCCCAAAGTAATGAACGTAGGGAAAATGTAAGGAATCCTACCTACATAATAACTTAACCCCACAACTGAGACCTGCAGTCAGACACCGCGAGCTCAGCGGTGGGGCGCTCAGGAACAATCCCCCTAGGAGCGCGAAATCCCATAGGACTTCTGACGAGCACAGACACACGTCAGAAGTCCCCCCTGATCAGGGTTGAGAGCGACGCATTACGATGATCAGGGTTGAGAGCGACGCATTACGATGATCAGGGTTGAGAGCGACGCATTACGATGATCAGGGTTGAGAGCGCCGCATTACGATGATCAGGGTTGAGAGCGACGCATTACGGTGATCAGGGTTGAGAGCGACGCATTACGATGATCAGGGTTGAGAACGACGCATTACGATGATCAGGGTTGAGAACGACGCATTATGATGATCAGGGTTGAGAACGACCCATCATGAATTACATGAAAAAATAATTATACGATTTCAATACATAAAAATAACCTCGGGCGACTAAAAGAGGGCAAAAATGTGAAAAACATATACTGAGAATAAATTGATTATACAAGCAACGAGTTTCTTACAGTAATTGCCTCTATGCTAATAAACACGCTGAATATTCAAGGTTAATTCTGAATGGCACACACACCAATATTAGCACATATTAGTTAACAAAGTCGAGATGCCGTGTCAAACTTCGATCACTTATAATAATACATCAATGGTAACTCTTAACCCCAAGTACGAAAGTTTCCTGCTGGACCTATACTTTCAAGAAAGGATAAGAGATCGTAAGTTCATCAGCCAATCATTGACGGCCTTTCAAGCCACTCTTTTAAAAACAGTTAAGAGATCGTAAGTTCATCAGCCAATCATTGACGGCCTTTCAAGCAAAATCCACCAATCATAGACAAGAAAATAGAGCGTAAGTACTTACGTTCACTTAGCGAGTTTTGAAAGTATGGCCCCAGGTCTGTATTTACTTAACAAGTAAACATGGCTTCTCGCCTCAGTGATGACCAAGAAAAAAAATCTTATTTATGGCACTCGATGTCTTAAACTAATTCTATATTTCGACCAACATAATTGATAATTAAAATAGCATCGCATGGAAGTTTGAGCGCTGCACTGAATAAGAATAATTGATGAACAACTTTTCAGAGGTTCATCAACCAGCCTGTATTTTGCAACGTATATTTAATCTTACACATTTCAGACTAATCCTAAAATAATGCCACAGTAAATAGTACCTGATTTCGGTATGTAAGTAACATCACTGTTCACAAGAAGCGTCTTCAATTAGGAAACCTCCGTGTCATGGCACTACTTTTCCATCACATTTGTGTCCCGACTCCAACAGCCAAGTGTGTATGTATCTTATCATGTATCTCTTGCATCATGTATCTCTTGCATCAAGTATCTCTCATGCATCATGTATCTCTTGCATCAAGTATCTCTTGCATCAAGTATCTCTCATGCATCATGTAAGTATCTCTCATGCATCATGTATCTCTTGCATCAAGTATCTCTTGCATCAAGTCTCTCTTGCATCATGTATCTATTGCATCATTTATCTCTTGCATCAAATATCTCTTGCATCATGTATCTCTCATGCATCATGTATCTCTTGCATCAAGTATCTCTTGCATCAAGTCTCTCTTGCATCATGTATCTATTGCATCATTTATCTCTTGCATCAAATATCTCTTGCATCGTGTAGCTTATGCATCATGTATCTCTTGCATAAAGTATCTCTTGCATCAAGTATCTCTTGCATCAAGTATCTCTTGCATCATGTATCTCTTGCATCATGTATTTCATGCATCATGTGCATCATGTATCTCGACTTCATGTCTCACAAGGCACTAGTTATCATAAATTGATTGTATCGAAACACCAGTAATAGTATCGACATCTGCACAGTTTTGTACATTAGCATCTCACATTTGAAGAGAATTTCAGTCTTCATGCTAAAAAAATTCTAACAGATACCAGATCGACAATCTGTACGGACGCTAAAGATAAAATGTTCCTTCTGAATCTCCAGAGGTCAAATACTGCGAACACATAAAAAAAATAACTGAATAAGATAATAAAAATATAATATATAAATTTTAAGAAAAGAAAACACAGCTGGTTCACGATGGGTAGACAACTGAACGATAAGAAATCTTCAGAGGAGGCCTCCTGATATCTAGGAGTGAGCTCTTTTAAAATATACTTATGGGCGATTTCTCTGTATCACTCTTGAAGATTAAGACATGGTATAAATAGAAATATTTACATGATTTATGTTGATTAACAAAATAAAATTGTAATTTCCGTTCCATTGGAGGAAAATAACACATCAAAAGAGACATGGGGTAAAGAAATTTCAAAATAAATCTCCATAAAAATTCTCGGAAATACTTCAGAGTAACATAAAAGTTCCCATGAAATGTCTACACCGATGCCGAATTAGCAACAATGAGAACTAATTGCAGCTCGCCATGAGATTAAAAAAGAAGAACAAACAACAATGCAAAATATTAAGACTTCATGAACATGTTATGAAAAGAACACAACAAGAATATCGACAGGACGATCGTCTTAATCCTGCACAAACACATTTAGGATTCGTAAGCACGTAGCCTATAACAACTTTCATGATAAAACAGACTTGTTTGGAGCCAAAACTTCATATATATCAAATAAAATGAAAATATTTCATCATTTTGGAGAAGACAGAAAAAGAGAACTCCCTCTGCCCGATAAACTGGGTTATATTGTCAGGGAATATCATCAATTTAAACAAATTGGTAATTATCATTTTTGTCGTAATAATCTTTCTATTTAGATTGACAGTTTTCCGCATATTAGGTTTTGCAGGCATCCGAGATTTAATCAATCTTGTTTTAGAGATGGAAAGGAGCATAAGAGCACAACGCAATTGTACACACGTGATTTGCCAATACACGTACGTGTGAAATCTCGGTAGGCTAAATGAACTGAACCATTACATGTACTTGCAGTACCCGAATCAAGTGGTAGAAAGACGTAGTCCCCCAGCAATATCAAGAAACAGGGTGCAGGTGCCTGGCTGCTATAAATTAACGATATACAAGCTTATATTTTTAGTTTAGATCTCCTGTGAACAAGGCACGAAAAGGAAAAGAATCGGCGACAGGCCACATCAGGCCTACACTTCAGCGCCGACATCACTATGTTAATGTTAATATGTATTAATATTATGTTATTACATAACAATTTACTCTCAATTCTGATAAAATTATTAGAGAATAATAATTAGCAACTCTGGAAAATGCCAAGATTATTGATTGGATCGAAATCAACAAATTTGCGAACATTCATAATATAAATTTAAAAAACAACGGAAGAAACGAGTATTGGAAAACAGAAAGAATGAAAGCAGAAGATATTGTTAAACGTAAACAAGTTTTTACACTCTTAATAAAGTATGTACAGTAGAGACTGAGAGAGCGTTCATCTCATTGAGGTATGGCCGCTTAAAAGAAATGGTACGAACTAAACATTAATAGTTGTTGCGGTCACACACTTCCAGAGAACTATGATCTTTCGTTGCGCGGATCACATCAATCTAAGATCTTAGTGAGGATCCTCTAGTGAAAAACTAAGATATGAATACATAAATAAATCAGTGTTTCTCTTTCATCAAATTTTCGTCTTCTTTCCAAAGAAGCGCACCAAAAAAGTGCACAGGAAAATCATTCACATTTTTATCAATCAGGAATGAGATCCAAATCCAAAATTAAATCATTCCTCCAATCCGGTCGATTTTTCAACGACGTATAGAGAACAGAAAGTTCAGATGCTTGGCAAGATCTTATAAGTCCTGTATATCTGAATAATGTGCAATATTATACTGTTATGACGTTCGCATACTAACCCTGACTAGCATCCTTAGTTTCCGAGGTAGCGGATGTGTCTTATCCGCATTCAGAACTAAAATAAATCTAAGCTATTAACCGAGAACACGAATATAGTGCTGGGTAAATCTGCTCTGTTATAGAAATAAAATCCAACAATAATGTAACATTCTGAACTACGAGATTGCACAAGAGCACATTAACCGATACCGTACCTATTGAAACTTGGACAGAATATGGCACGAGTGTCAACGCGTCTCAGGTCGAATACTTCTGGGTTTCACCGCTGTTAGAGGTCGAATATTTCTACAAGTTTCACCGCTGTTAGAGGTCGAATATTTCTACAAGTTTCACCGCTGTTTGAGGTCGAATATTTCTACTAGTTTTACCTCTGTTTCAGGCCGAATATTTCTTCAAGTTTCACCGCTGTTTGAGGTCGAATATTTCTTCTAGTTTTACCGCTGTTTGAGGTCGAATATTTCTTCTAGTTTTACCGCTGTTTCAGGTCGAATATTTCTATCAAGAGAGGGCGGACCTCCTCAGGGTTGACTTGCATGTAGAGCTTGACGTGGTTCTCGTTGAGACGACGCAGGTCGTTGATGCGCTCCAGCAGGTCCCAGTACACCGCCCTGCTCTCACACACGCCCAGCTTCGTCTCCAGGTAGCGCTTGAGCAGCAGCAGGTAGCAGCACTGCACAGACAATGATACCGATGATAACAGTGTGATCATCATTTTAATTATATCGATGATAGGCAGCAAAACTATACAGATAAGAGATCGATAACAGCAGGAATATTATTATTATTATTACATCGATGATAGATAGCAGCACTGCACAGACAATGATAGTGATCATAATAGGGTAAATATCATTTTAATTATATCGATGATAGGCAGCAAAACTATACAGATAAGAGATCGAAAACAGCAGGAATATTATTATTATTATTACATCGATGATAGATAGCAGCACTGCACACACAATGATAGCGATCATAACAGGGTAAATATCATTTTAATTATACATCGATGATAGATAGCAGCACTACCTTGGCGATGATGGAATCTATAACCTGACCTGCTCATGCTGGACGACTGACCTGCTCATGCTGAACGACTGACCTGCTCATGCTGGACGACTGACCTGCTCATGCTGGGCGACTGACCTGCTCATGCTGGACGACTGACCTGCTCATGCTGGACGACTGACCTGCTCATGCTGGACGACTGACCTGCTCATGCTGGGCGACTGACCTGCTCATGCTGGACGACTGACCTGCTCATGCGGATGGCCTTGGGGTGCAGGACGACTGACCTGCTCATGCATGCAGGACGACTGACCTGCTCATGCTGGACGACTGACCTGCTCATGCTGGATGGCCTTGGGGTGCAGGACGACTGACCTGCTCATGCTGGACGACTGACCTGCTCGTGCTGGATGGCCTTGGGGTGCAGGACAACTGACCTGCTCGTGCTGGATGGCCTTGGGGTGCAGGACAACTGACCTGCTCATGCTGGATGGCCTTGGGGTGCAGGACGTTAGGGCGGGATGGCGTGAAGAGCGTGATGGCAGAGAGGAGCAGCATGATGTTCTGGTCATGCCGCCACTCTGGCCTGAAGGCGAGGATGAAGCGCTTGTGTTCCTCGTAGACGTGCACGTTGCCAGGCGCCTCCTTGATCACCTTCAGCTTGATGGACTTGTACGTGTCGCGGTGCTCGGGGATCTGCCGGACACAATGGACAATTTGTGGATCTGTACGGCAACAATTTGTGGATCTGCAAGGCAACAATGGACAATTTGTGGATCTGCACGGCAACAATGGACAATTTGTGGATCTGTACGGCAACAATTTGTGGATCTGCAAGGCAACAATGGACAATTTGTGGATCTGCATGGCAACAATTTGCGGATCTGCACGGCAACAATTTGTGGATCTGCACGTAACAATTTGCGGATCTGCACGGCAACAATTTGTGGATCTGCACGGCAACAATTTGCGGATCTGCACGGCAACAATTTGTGGATCTGCACGCAACAATTTGCGGATCTGCACGGCAACAATTTGTGGATCTGCACGTAACAATTTGCGGATCTGCACGACAACAACAGCTGAAACACTGCAAATATCAGGCGGAATGAGACGAATTAGACATGAGGATTGTTCATTAAAAAAGTGGGGGGTGGATAAGACATGTTTTTCCTTTATTTATAGTGGCACAAAATAAAGAACAGCAATAAATCAAAGCAAATTTCAGGCTAAATGAGCTGGATTAGACATGAGGATTGTTGGTGCCTAGAGCGGGCAGATTAAAAACGACACAACTCCCCCACCACTTCTTCACCCCTCTACCACCACCCACTCCCCCACCTTCCACTCCTCCTTGTCCTCATCATAAGCAGTAACGGAGCGCAGGATCACCACCCACTCCCCCACCACCACCCACTCCCCCACCTTCCACTCCTCCTTATCCTCATCATAAGCAGTAACGGAGCGCAGGATCATCATCTCTGTGCAGCTGCCCTTGAGCAGCGCGATCTGGTCGTCGGTGCAGAGGCCCGAGAACCCGGCGAGTTGCTTAGACATTTGGATGAGCCGCCGTATGGCGATGTCCGTCATGTTGATCACCGTCAGCAGCGACGAGTTCATTTGGTCCTGCTCATAATAATATACTTTATTTGGTCCTGCTCATAATAATATACTTTATTTGGTCCTGCTCATAATAATACGTCATTATATTATATATTTAATTATGATATTTAAATTATATTCACTTGATCCTGACATTTAAATTATATTTACTTAGTCCTGCCGATCAATATCAGTCAATATTGCAGACATAAAAATTCTTTTATTGATATCCGAACACAAAACATACAGGACACGTGCACTATGATTTATGGATTAATTTTGAAGGCATTAAATATGTTTTAATGCCTTCAATCAATAAATCATTATTAAATCATTAAATTATTATTTATTATTATTAATTATTATTATTAAATTAATAAATCATCATTAACTCATTAAATTAAAACCTAATCTACAGTAAAGTCTTGCTGCTAAAAATATCCACGAAAAAAATACCGTCAACATTTTATTTTCGAGGAGTTACTAAATCAAAACGTAATTTAGAGCAAGTTAATTCAGTAACAAGCCATCGAGAAACTAAACTTTGTTTCCGGGAGAATATTATAAGCGATTAACTAATAAATTTCAGGATCCTCACACAGAGAAAAGAATGGGTATATTGTCCAAATAGTGACACGCTTCCTCCATGTTACACCTCTTTTATCGGGCCTAACAGGATCAAGATGACCCTCAAAAGTGGAAGAAGTGCACCGCTATTTAGACAAAGTCCCGTTGATTTCTATGAGCGCACGCCCCTACAGACCATATTGTAGGCCCCTAGAGACCACCTGCCCCTACAGACCATCTTGTAGGCCCCTACAGACCACCTGCCCCTACAGACCATCTTGTAGGCCCCTACAGACCACCTGCCCCTACAGACCATCTTGTAGGCCCCTACAAACCACCGCCCCCCTACAGACCATCTTGTAGGCCTGGTCCTCGCTGAGGGGCGCCAGCATGGCGGTGTCTGCGCGCTGCAGCTCAGCGAGCTTGTGGCGCTCGGGGGGCGTCAGCGCCCCCGGGGCGCCTTGGGGGGCGCCGCCGAACACGAGGGCGTAGGGCGAGAACTCTGCCGCCACAGCGCTGTTCAGGATGTCGTCCACAGCCTCGTCAGGAGCGCCCTTGGTGGTCCTGTGGTGTACAGGAGGGTGATGAGGGGTTGTGGTGACTAGTGGTGGTGATGGGTGGTGGTGACTAGTGGTGATTAGGTGAGCAAAGACAAGACATTGTGTAGGCGAGATTGCAACGGACATCGCTTTGGTGAGACTAACAAAAAATAATCCAGCAAAAGAAAAAGCAATTTGTCAACATGAAACATCATTTCCAACACCGTAACTGCCACGTGACTCTCACGTATGGTCAGCGCTGTCCTCCTGGGGGACAGCGATATAGCGACTTATTCTTGGGGGACTTATATTTGTCCTCCTGGGGGACTTATTTTATGTATGGACACTGTCCTCCTGGGGGACTACGCTGTCCTCCTGGGGGACTCACGTATGGTCAGCGCTGTCCTCCTGGGGGACTTGTATTTTCTTCAGCGCCTCCAGCACGCAGAACGGCTCAAAATCCTGCGCCGAAGTAGCGTCCTCGGAGCTCGTAGGAGGTTCCTGCGAACTGTCAAGAGGCCCTTCGATAATTTCGGGCTTCACGAGTGTGGCCTTCGATAATTTCGGGTGGCCTTCGATAATTTCGGGCTTCACGAGAGTAATTTTGGAAGACTCTTGGGTCACAGGAGGTCCTTGCGAGCTGCCTGCTGCAGCACATAACGAACCAGATTTTGGACTTTCAATATTCCCGGCAGGGGCTCTCGAGTTCGGAAAGGTATCCACATTCACGGAAGACGTGCCTGAATTGTCAGCCGAGTTCTCGGTACACGCGGGATTAGGATTGGCTGTAACTTTGTCGTGATGTTTACAGCCGGTGTGAACTTTGTTAAGTGGGGCCAGCATTGCGTTGCTGGTGCTCCAGTCACTGCATCTGCCGTGTGTCGTGTTGCAGCTGCCGTGCGTCGAGTTGCAGCTGCCGTGTGTCGTGTTGCAGCTGCCGTGCGTCGTGTTGCAGCTGCCGTGCGTCGTGTTGCAGCTGCTGATGCCCGGCGTCGTGCACGAGGATGAATCCAAAACGGTAGAAGCGGGCTGGTCTAGCAGAGGTACTGCTTCTGTAATGCCGCTCGACGTTACAGGCTGCAACAAAGATTCTAGATTATTTAAACGCTTTAGTGATTGCTAGTTTAGGTAAGAAGTAATTAGGGTTGAATAAATATATTAGGGTTGAATAAATATATTAGGGTTGAATAAATATTTTTCAAGGGTTAAAGTTTTCTCAATGTTTTATCGAGCGAACTGGGCAAATAACGTCACAAGATTATCTGCAGGGAATGATTTTTATCGAACGTACTACCAACCTCTTGCTTAATTTCAAACAGAGCAGGCGATGACGGGATCATATTTCCGTTATTTCTACAGGAGTGATGGCCAGGTTCAGAGTCAGGAGAAAAATCCGAATCTGGACCAGCAGAAACGAGACAATCCGGCCCAACAAGAGAATTCGTTTCCAGACGTGCGGGTATCGGGAATCGAGAGGACAAGTCTTGGGTTGGACGTGACAACGAAAAGCTTTCTGGCCTCTGACGTGAAGGACGAGAGCAGAGGAGCGGCCGCTGTTGAGGGAACTAAGTTTTATTCACAACACTAAGCAACCGTAAAATATTTTAATGTGGGCTCGACTCAAAATGGAGTAGAATAAGCAAATAAAAAACTATATGACATAATTTAATCCGCCTATAACTCACTGTTGATGTGGGCGCTTGCAGCAGCTGTGACAGCTTCATGCTGGTGCTGCAGTCTGCTCGTATAACAAACATTTAAGTACTAAATACAATGAAGAATTTCTACAGAACAAATTTTATTCAACAAGAATGAGTAACGAACCCAGACCTGAACCAAATTTACGTTTATTTTAAAAATCGTGAATGAAATTATTTCTAAGATTTGGTGAATTCAGAATTAAATGGAATGCTTTCAAAACTAAACGCGTGTGCGGAGGCTTGTACAATAGAGAAAATTCAACCCTATGTATAAAAACAAACTATTGCAACAACATATAGACGATCATAAACATAAAACACGAATGAAGGAAATAACCCAAGAGATCACCAAGAAAACAAAAAATATAACTCAGTACTCACTGCAGTGAGTGACAGAGAGCGCATTTTCTCATCGACAAAAACGTGGTCGCGGACGGACGGACAGACGGACGGATAGACGGGCGGACAGACGGACGGACAGACGGACGGACGGACGGACGGACGGACAGACAGACAGCGGACGGACAGGCGGACAGACAGACGGACGGACAGACGGACGGACAGGCGGACAGACAGACGGAAAGACAGACAAACGGACATGACAGACAGACGGACATTTCCATAAATGAGAAAATGCGCTGAAAAGCAAAAATACACATAGGTACATAAAATCAAAATAATTATTGTTAACTTGCCTGCTGACGACGTCCGAGTTTCGCTACCCCGCACCTCGCAACCTCCGAGACCGGCGACCGCTCCCGTGACATCAGAGTGCGAGTTGACAGTTGACAGAGACGACGGTAAACTGGTAGGATTGTGAGGCGAGTTGCCAGTTGACGGAGGCAGCGGTAAACTGGCAGGATTGTGAGCAGAATTGCCAGGTGACAGAGACGACGGTAAACAAGTAGGACTGTGAGGCGAGTTGACAGTTGACAGAGGCAGCGGTAAACTGGCAGGATTGTGAGGCGAGTTGACAGTTGACGGGGGCAACGGTAAACTGGCAGGATTGTGAGGCGAGTTGACAGTTGACAGAGGCAGCGGTAAACTGGCAGGATTGTGAGGCGAGTTGACAGTTGACAGAGGCAGCGGTAAACTGGCAGGATTGTGAGGCGAGTTGACAGTTGACGGGGGCAACGGTAAACTGGCAGGATTGTGAGGCGAGTTGACAGTTGACAGAGGCAGCGGTAAACTGGCAGGATTTTGAGCAGAATTACCAGTTTCTGGAGGCAAAGGTGCGCTAGAAGTTAGGATCTGATGCGGTGGGAATGAAGGTTCACTTGAAGATGAACTGGAAGCTCGAGAAGACTGCAGTGCAGATGGATTAATGGCAGTTTGGATATTAGGTCGAGATACTTTTGGCGTAGCTGTGGTGTGCGGAATTGAGGATAAGTCGTTTATGACATCACTTGACATCAAATGAGGCACAGGAGGAACTAAAGCAACAGGTAAAGCGGGACCTACAGTCATGCTTGAAGGATCGGTGGCGGTGACCTCGGGGCTGGGAGTTGACACAAGAGAACTGAGTTCTATTACCTGTTCAGGGTTGGACTGAATAGAAGGGAAGGACTGGTAAAATACTTGCTGATTGTTTAGATTAGCATTTAATTGATGAGAATTACCAACTGCTTCCAGTGAGGCTATATGAGTAGACGATGTGTTAGACGAGTGAGCCTCATTTGTGTACAAATTATTTATTTCGTGGTGGACATCAGTTTGATTATCTAGCCTCAGGACCTTGGCAGAAGTTCTTCCGGTCACATCGGTCTCTCTGACCATCCCTATGACCACCGCTTGTGGTTTGCTCGGACTCTCATTAGCAAGAGGTTCTAATACAACAGGACTTGTCATCATAGATGTCGCTCCAGCTGCAGTCCTGTCGCGATAGTCGCCCTCAGCTCCATCATCTGCTCTCGGACGAGAGGGAGCTTGCCCCAAGACATCATTTATTTCCTGGTAAGTAGATAATTTTTGGCGCCCCTGCAAGTCTGGATGGGTCTGTGCGAGGTCAGAAGAAGCAGTAGACGACGAAGGGCTTGGGCAAAGATCGCCCTTAAGGAACGGCGAAATTGCCGGCGATGGATGAGAGGTAACATCATTTGTGGTCAGCGTGGGATTCGGTATAGAATGGCCAAACTGTTTGCGTAGTTTATTGGCTTCTATTTTCTGTTTCTTCTTGAACTTTTCCTCGTCGGTCATGATCCATTCTTTTTTCATGCCAATTTCGAAGCACTTGCGCAAACGACACTTCTGGCAGAAGCGCCGGGTGACCGTGTCTACGGAGCAGTTGTCTTGGAACGGACATTTTAGATTCTGAAATGTCATTAATAGCAGTTAATTAATAATTTGTGATTCGCAACACACAAACAACAACAAACAATCACGTGTAGGAATAAAAAGAAAATTTATAAGATAACACCTAACAAAAACATACATCACGATTAGCAAGGAACCTCGTATTTAACGTCAGGAGTCGCAGGTGATATCAAAATTATCTAGCGCCAATCCTACCTATTCCTGATACAGCAAGACAATTTATATCATCAAACTAGACCTTCCATGAAGGTGACATTAAAATTAAGAAAATCTTTAGGTATACATAAAACTCCCAAGCATTTATATAAAACTCTAGGTATGTATAAACTACATAGTAACACTATCTCCAAATGTATGAATGTGGGCCGATAGCTCGGTCTTCAAGCCTCGCTGCTGCTCAAGTGTTTAGCATCAGAAGCTGTATCTCATAACTGCTAATTTAAGGCGAAATGAAAACGTAAACTGAAATGTAAATAAAACCACCCAAGGATCTGATGGACGTAAATAGAAACACAGATATAGGTACCTTACATATTGAAACTTAGCAAGTAATAATAGTTAGGAGGAAAATTAACACTAATTGAAACATGCATGAAGTTAAGATGGCGGCGATGTATACGCATCTTATTCTTGAGAGCGTTAGGGTACGCACACAGTGAAAGCAGGTTTGCCCGCGCGGGCAACCTGCTCCAACCTGCCACAAGAATGAACATAGGATAATAATGTAAGTGTTCACAGTGAAAACCTGTACGAATAGGCTTCTGTATTCTATGGTTACAGGCGCCAGCCTGAGCAGGTAACCAGCACGCTGGCAACCTGCTTTCACTGTGTGCGTACCCTTACGTCTGAAAAAAGCCTTGCAGGATCAGTTAATATTAATAATATTTATAAGGAAAATTAACACTAAATGAAAAATGTATGAATTCAAGATGTCGCGAAGTATACGCACCTTATTCTTGAGTGCGTTGCGTCTGAAAAATGCCTTGCAGGACTCGCACGTGACAGCGTTGAAGTTATAACCCAGCGCCTTGTCGCCACACACGCCACACAGGCGATCCAGGCGACCCTTGCCTGCGATACATACAGGAGGCTAGCACACACACACGTCACAAGGAGGCTAGCGTCACAAGGAGGCCAGCGTCACAAGGAGGCCAGCGTCACAAGGAGGCTAGCGTCACAAGGAGGCCAGCGTCACAAGGAGGCAAGCGTCACAAGGAGGCAAGCGTCACAAGGAGGCTAGAATCACACAATTATTGTTGCATGAACCTTTCATATTTATCATTGTTTCTTCTGGCAGTTAGATCAATGCAGAACTTATTTGCTGCATTACAATAGCCGTGGCGAGATCCACGTCGAACAATCCCCACGCATCACGCAGATGATGGATCATGGCAAATGTTTGATAATTACAGTGAACTGGGTGGCTTGGGGATAATAAATAGATAGGGATAGCGTACAGCACATGATCAGGTTAATAAATGCGGAGCAAGATAATGCATTATCGAGCAAGATAATTGCAAATAAATTATCCATGTGAAGGTGCAAGAGGGGGCATATACATAATTACTGGGAACATAAGCGGTCGCCCAAGTGTAGAGTCGTCCAGTGAAAAAAGATTTCGAAAGTCTTGACGAATATTTATTTATGTATTGAACATTAAATATCTAAAGAAGTATTGTATATAAAAGTTTTTAATGAAAATTATTGTACATAAGTACCTACTAATATTTTAATAATTCTTTCATTTCTATACGTATTTAGACTGAAACATACGAACTCTTAAATCAATGGTGAATGTGTTACATGACTCAATTTCAGGACCCGCATTAAAATGAGTTGAATTTAGCAGTCCCATGTAATAGCCAGCACGATAATAATTTCCAATTACTACAAAATAATTTTAGAAACATTATTAATTTCAATTCAATAACTTAATTTAAAAAAGGCTTTATAAGTTGTCGGGTTTGTCCACTTACCCGACATACCGGGGCTGCCGAAGGGGGAGTTCGCCCCGCTAACGGACGGGTTGGAGTCGACCGATTGTTGGTCCGTCCTAGGGCGCTCCCCGTCGTCGGGGGGCGACGCGCCTGTCTGGTCCATACGGGGGTGCACTTGAGTGGCCGGCAACCGTAGACAGTTGGACGACGTGTCGCCTTGAGTCGCCGGCAACCGTAGACAGTTGGACGACGTGTCGAAATGAAGGTGCGGCGAAACTATGAGCGGGTTCGGGGCAGGACTTCCATGGTACAAGTACCCGTAGGAGTCCAAATGGGGTCGTTCAGTGGGACACGGAGAGTAGGAGCTAAACTCCCGATTACCGGAGTAACAAGGATGCGCGTGGTCAGAGTTGAAGTCATAGCAAGTGTCATCTAGAAATTGATTGGCGGCGTAAAGATGCTGTCGGAGCTGTAGCTGCAGAGGAGACGTTTGAGGAGCAGATGGCAGACTGATGGATGCAGATGGCAGGCTGATGGATGTAGATGCCACCTCTCCGATACCTTCATTCCCAGCACTCCTGTCATTCCATGTGGCCGATGGAGTCCAGGCAGCCAGGCCACCAGCTGCTACATCGCGCCTGTAAGTCAAAATTTTTCCATTAATGGAAATAATATGTGGATAGTTGGGTAATGCACACTAAATGACAATAATGTACATAAATTAGAGACGTGTAGTTACCACCGAATACGTAACAAGTTGAACAAATGGTCATAACGACAACATTGTAAAAGGCACAACATATTTTGTTATAGTTGCTGACGACTGGAATCGAGGCTAGAATAGCCTCATATCTGCTGCACAAGTAGATCATCATCGAGATATCGGAAGAAGTGGACCCTCTCGACAATGAATATAAGATGAAGATCACACTAAACTAAAATTGGAACGTAAGAACAGAATGCACGGAGATTGTTGATGGCATCGCTACACTCACCGGCGCCCCTTCCGCTTGTCTACGAGCTCGCGTGGCATGGAAATTGATTTCGTCTACCGAACAAAATTAAGTTATTACTTATGAAAAATAAACGCAATAATAATGAACTTTTGTAAGCTAAGAGTAATTTTTATCAATTTTTTTCACCAATAAGTTGTTACTCGCTTAACACTGACGGAACCTCTGGGACCCAGGCCTTAGTAGAAGAATAGCATTGACAACGGTCAATGTATCCGTAAATAAAGGATGAAATTACTGTTATAAGCAATTACTTTGTCCAGTGTTCATTATCCATTCGTTAAACAATTTACAGAAGTTTTTTCAAAATGAAAATTAATTGATAAGTTCACAGAAAGGAAGATGATACACTTTGAGGAACATCAAAACATGGCTACATCAAAATAACGTTTGAACGGCACCACGCACACAACTGGGAAACACTCCTGTTTCGTCTTATTCATATTCGCTTCTTTTAGTGTTGTAATAATGTAGGTGTTAAAAAATCGAGAAATTTAATCGGTTCATATTTAATTTGATTGATAAATATTTATTTGCGACAGAAGCTCTTTCTTATTGATTGATTTATTTGATATATAAATATTTATTTGCGACACAAGTCCCTAGCAAGCATCACTCACAGTCAACGGCTCAGTGAAGACTGTCCAAAGTCTGGGCGATACAGTGATAAGTATCGGTCACTATAGGAGCTGCACACTTGCTTACCACGCCATCGTTAACTGATAAAGATAGCGCAATTGACCTATACATAGCCTGTCTCCAGGTGGGCCTATCAGAATACACGTGCAATAGATTAGCAAGGGAACCAAGGCTTAATTTGAGATAAATAAGTGTTTGAAAATAATTACACAACATTTTAAAACAAATTAGCCTCCCAACACTTAAATCGTTTTTACACAACAGTTAAATCGTGATTGTAACAGTTAAATGGATATTAATTAGGAGTTCAAACAATATTAGCACACGCGTGATCTATACGGAGCTATGAAAAAAAAAATTATATTTTGAGATTAGTCAAAAGTAACTTGCACAGCAGTTCAATGAAGAAGTGACAATAATGGCACATTATCGGGCGTACGTAGGGATTAGTAGGTTATACTTTTATACCATAGGCTATTTGTTGGTGTAGGAGGTGATGAGTGTAGGAGGTGATGAGTGTAGGAGGTGATGAGTGTAGGAGGTGATGAGTGTAGGAGGTGATGAGTGTAGGAGGTGATGAGTGTAGGAGGTGATCAGATTACATAAGGTTGTCCGTGTAGGTGATCATGACCCAGCAAGGGCGCTATGCACAACAGATCAGTATGTGGGCAGCTGCTGGTGACTCAGCAGTATATTGAACAATTACCTTCATGACCTTCAATTGTAACCAGATCATTGTGCCCATCACTCATAGGAATGAGCGAGATCTTGTCCAAATAGTTCTTTGTCACTGCATTCATAATATATCGACATTGGTTATACATCTCTGCATTCGCTCTATCTATGTATTCGTTATGATTGATAATTTGAAAAAAAATTTTTCTTTATTGAGAAATGATGTGGTAGGTACCATTGCAAAACGGCACACATTACAAGCGCTTTGCATATTAAAATTACAAAGTCAGTGTGAAGAACTGTTCAAGCAGTTATTCCCTCTGCAAAACTCGTCTTGTACAACAAGTTACAGGAATTTTTAACAATGAACTTATTGATTGTGTTGAGTCCTGATCACTTAGTAGTGAACTCAGTTATATAATATGGCAGTAGTTCGGTGGATGACAAGCAAATAGACATACAAACGAGTAATTGATGGTGGACAGACTATGTAATTGATGAAAAAATAATACGAAGACTCGTATGGAAAATGGGCGTTTCTAGTGCAGCAATTATACCTGTATTCGTAGGATCTAATGGTGTGCGCCGCAGGTTCGACAATTAAACCTGTAATGGCACGGATCTAATGTATGCTCCGCAGGTTCGGCAATTAAACCTGTAATGGCACGGATCTAATGTATGCTCCGCAGGTTCGGCAATTAAACCTGTAATGGCACGGATCTAATGGTGCGCGCAGCAGGTTCGACAATTAAACCTGTAATAGCACAGATTTAATGGTATGCGCCGTAAGTTCGTCAATTAAACCTGTAATGGCACGGATCTAATGGTATGCGCCGTAAGTTCGACAATTAAACCTGTATTATGGCACAAATTTAATGACATAACTATACCTGTAATCATAAGGATCTAATTGCGATGCCTGATAGTCCCAGGGATCCCACGCAGGGTCGAAATATTGAGCATCGAAGTCTTTCTCAACGCCTGGAGGCTTCCACGTGGTAGGTGTCAACACTGATGACCCGTCGCACTGCACGGACGTCGCAAGAATATGAGAACTTGCGGCAATGCTCGACACGGGCGTTAAGACGTCCGAGATAACTGAAGGTCTGTACTGGATACTGTCAGAGGAGTGCGAGGGAGTGGAGCGCATATTCGAGTGATCTGTCCATTGAGTACTTGTATTCGAGTCAAGAAGTTTAAAATCATACAGATCACTCTGAGGCATTTCTTGGATGATTGATGGCCGGTTAAATCTTATGAGATCGGAGAAGTTCTGAACATCGAAGTTAGAAATAGGGTCATTCGGATCACATGGTTCGTTTTTGACGCATGACGCGTAAGAAGGATCAGGCTCTTGACAGGAGTTGACGTCCGAGTTTGTCTTATGGTCACCGACGAGTTGGTAGCTGCTATCAACGCTCGCATTCGAAGCCCATGTCGACAACTGCTCCTCGGTGCCAAATTTAAGCCCATGTTGCTTTTCATTTCTCATGTGTTTTTCAATTATTTCTATGGCATCATCAATTAGAACACTGGACTCCTCTGATATGCAATCGGAAGATTCACTTTTGAGCTTGCTTACATTAATTGAACTGCGGGTATACACATGATGCCGGTTGTCATCATCAGCCGAGTTACAGGAGTCGTTCCAAAGCGATGCTTCCGACGTGATTAGACAACATGAGGAATTAGTCGATGAAATGTTATTCTTCATCGACTCTGGGGCAGGAGGAATGGTCAGTAACGACGAATTGGAAGAATCGAGATCCTCAGCGCTGATGCTGAGGACAACAGTCGGAGGATCGGATGCAAAAATGACATCAATGTTGGTTTCGAAAGCGTCAGCCGCGCGGCGATTGTGTGTCCCGTTTTCGTGGTTCTCCGCTTGGATGGAAGCGTCATCACTAGCCTCGCGTTCATCACCATTGTGGTGCCGCGTGTGTGGTGAACGTTTTTCAACGGGTGATAAGGAACAAATAATAGAGGCACGAACCTCAGTTGGGAGATCTGCTTTAGTTGCGGCCATTATGTTTGCACCTGCAGGAGTGACTAACTTAGTTGATCCAAGATCCTTCGGGAGCATCTTGGGTTCCCGCACTCGTAGCTTCTTCCGTTTTTCTTTAAAGAGACCCATTTTGACTGCATGAATATAAAATGCGTTTTAGTCCAGTCGTGATAAATTTCCTACGAAGGAAAATGACGTCAACCGGCCGTCGAATGCCGGCGAGCAAATAAATGCACTTCAATTTAATAGTGCAGTCAATATTTTTCAATAAATACACAGTTTATTAGCGCTTAGTAGATTTTTATGATTAATGTGCGCAAATTGAAAAAGTTCATAAATCGAGTTGAATACAAATGAAGATGCACGATTCCCGTTGAAAAACTATCGAAAAGAAGCGGACGGGCTTGCCGTTAGTCATTTTTCCAGGCATGAACAGAAATTTTTCGATAAGTTCTTTTTTTCAGTACAAGAAAACTGACATTGCAAACTTTCCCGAAGAGAAGAGGGGAGTTCCGTCTCTGGAGGTGCCACTGTGTCGACTAAACCATGCGTCCGACCAACAGGAAGAGGTAGGGGCGACACCGCCACATTACCGCGAGCATCATTTGTGACCAGCAGCGATTACAGCGCAGGGCCTTCCACCCGCTGATAGCGGAGCGATGGTGGTGGTGGTGGATGGCGTGTAGCAGGGCAACCCAGCGGTGGTGGTGGTGGATGGTGGTGGTGTTGGTGGTGGTGGTGTTGGTGGTGATGGTGGAGGTAATGGCGGTGGCACAGGATGAAGCCCCACAGCGCGGGGCTCCAAATCACAGCTTTATTTTTCACGGGAAACTGGACGCCTGAATTTGACCCCGGTTGTTTTTTGAGGATAGAGCGTGGAAAGCCAACAGACAAGCACCACGCCGCCTGTTGTAGCGATGCAAGCACCTCTCTGCCGCTAATTACTGGCAAATTAGGAAAAATATTTGTAGGTAACATTTTAGCTGCGATAAATAGGCTGAGAAACTCAGGAGAAATGATCGAGTAGTCAGGCAGTTTATTTTTCGTTTTAATATTAAGCGAATTTAATCGTTATTTATAGTTGTGGTTCAATCAGGGATTGTGTTCGATACAATTAAGTTGCAAGCCTTGTAGGTGGTAAACAGGAATAACGGATAAAATGTTAATATTCATATTTTCGCTAGGTAGTCTTTGCAACGGACTTCTAATTTATGAATCTTGAAAAATAATAATTGAATTTAATCACTAATTAGATATTACTGTAAATATAAATATTGAATAATAAAGTAGACTTTCTGCTACATTTCAGGTCATGAATAATAATTTCCAAAAAAAAGCATCGCCTTTTGATTGAGGCTGAGTTCATGACAATTAACATCCACAGATTATCTATGGTTCCTTGACGGCACAAAGTAATAGAATCAAGATGCTTTCTTTTCCTGTACATGCGTTTTCTTAGCTTGTCAATTAGCCATGTCATTTAATAAATCGCGTAGGAAAGAAATTTATTTTACGTAACGTACGTAAGTGTCATACGTAACGCAATACGTAATGTAACAGTAACGTAACAGTAATGTAACAGTACGGTATCTTACGCAATGTAATAACCTCAGTTCACAGTACCGTGAGATCCAATGTAAACAACGGCAATAAATTAATGACCTGCGTGGAACAATAATGGTAAATTTTTCATGTAAACCTGCGAGAATTCTACGCTATACAAGGAAGTGTATCAATATCATCTCTATCCAGATAAAGTAGATTTTTCATAAGTAGTAACCGACACTGTATGACGAGCTGTTATTTTTAATGAACTAAAAATAACATTCCTGTAAATTGAGAGATAATAAATACGATAGAATTGTCAATAAATTGCAAGTGTGCGTTGGTTGGCCGGTAACTATGATCATTACGAAGGGTAGTATCGCTGGTGATTTAGGACGCATGTTCAGTCTTAAAATGCCTAGCAAATTACGGACCAGGCAATAAGTCCGGACGAAGCTATGCTGGAGCATATGTTCAGTCTTAAAATGCCTAGCAAATTACGGACCAGGCAATAAGTCCAGCAGCTATCTCAATCAATCGTCAGCTATAGAAAGATCGGGTTCCAAAGGCCGGATCCCTTGTGAATCAAGTCACGAAAAATTCAAGAATCGGCAACAGGCCATGGGCCTATTTCTTCGGTGCCGACACTTCTATTCTATTCTATGTAGATGCAGCTTCAGTGATCGTCTACTGCTAGATTAAACAAATTCCACGGAGAGAAGGAGTGCTGTTTTTTTATTTTATCTTATTGTTGAAAATAATAACGTTTTCAATTTTTTAGGGGCTCTTTTATGTAGAGCAGTTCAATTTATTTCTGACGAAATAAATTGAATTTCTTCGTTGTTGCCATCGATCCCGCAAGAAATACTCGATCTCAAGTCAACTGCATGTCTGTGCCAGACCATGTACGTTTATTTTAATCAAGAAGATCAAAGTAACAATGAATAATAACAGAGATTATAGTGATATTATTCAATAAAGTCGCATATATTTATTGCAAAGTTTAGAGAAAACGTCGACAAAGCCGAGTAATTACGCATATTTTAATTCACACATCGGTGTCGTCCGCCATTCAAATAAATTATGTTATGTTTATAGCTCTCTTAGCACATTGAGCTAGTACGATACTATTATTACGGTATTCATAGTGCCATCGCAGGCACGATGAGCTACACAGATTTGTGTTAACTAGTCAAGACAGAGAGCCTACACAGGGCACCAGGTCTGTATGAACAACGATTCATTACACACGCTCGTATTACTTGTATTAGACATCTGAATTCAATCGTACTCGTGTATGAGAATGGCGACATGAAATATCATGAGAAGCACTGAACTTATAATCACATATCAGTTCTATAGAAGTACTAAAACTTCATCCCATTGGCCGTGACAAAGCCAAAACACTATAGTGAGGAGATATAAGTAGGAGCGTAATTTTAGTTCTAAACTAAACTTCATCCACTGACCGTGACAATTTCACAACACTAGCTAGTGAGGCGAAATAAGTAGGAGCGCAGTATTAGTTTTATACTAAAACTTTATCCCGCTGGCCGTGACAATGCCAAAACACTTGCTAGTAAGGCGATATAATTAGTGAGAGAGTTAGAGGTTTTTTATCTCACACAGACAAGGCTGACCAGTGACCAGTGAGCGGAAGACGACCCCCCAACAAACAAGATAAGACCTGACACCCGGCACAACACTTCGCTTGTACAGCGCATCATCTACTCATTTGTATGAACACGGGTGGTTAATGGCCAGAGAATTCGTCAATTTAAATTTTCAGGGTCGAACAATATTCTTCAGATGACATTAATTGATCAAAATGCAGGTTCAAGGGAGTAATATCAATTTATTAACGACGTTTCGAATGTATTTATTTATTCTGCCCTCTGATACTAACTTCTTTTGTATGAGCATATCTATGCCTCCTGTGCACCATATCACTACCTAACATTCTAAATATATTTATGGGTATACCTACAGCTACTGTGTAGCATATCATAACCTAACATTCTAAATATATTTATGGATGTACTTACATACATTAAAATACGATTTTTCAAGTGTACGAATATTTATTTCCCCCCACTGTATATATGAGCATATCTACAGCTACTGTGTAGCATATCGTAACCTAACATTCAAAATATATTTATGAGCATATCTACAGCTACTGTGGATCATGCCATAACCTCATGCACGTTCGAAACGATGAATAGAATTCGTCTGTATTCTACGGTGCGTTGCCTAAACTGTTCCTCGCCGCGAATTGTAGGAAATTACTTTGAAAGTCACGTATCGATACCGAAAATCGCATTTTGTTCACTTGCACAACCGGCTCCAGTTAATCGAACTCCATTTTTCTTGCGAACTCCATCGCAGTAAAATACGGAATTGTGTAATGTATAGGTTTTGATTCTATGGATGTAGCAGCCGTAAGAGGAAAACACGGAAGGCCCGACTGATTATTGGCCGTAGTCAACTATGCTACAAATGCACCGTAATTTGCTTGTCTAAATTAATCAGTTCTAAACACTTTTTCATACAAATTCGTGCGACGCAAATCAATATGGAATTGCCTAATCTTCTTGATAAGCAGTAAATGAAATTATTTCGTTCAATTTAGTTCATGTTGACAACTTGACAATCACCCAACATCGATAGAGAAACTTCGAAACTTGAAAGTGCGACGGAGCGTCTAAATTATTGAGAAAATTCAAATTGTTTCGTTCGACATAACAGAGCATCTACCTCATAACTAACAAACTTGAAACTTGAACAAAACGGTTCGATGCGATTCGTGATACGAGTATAATTCGTGATATATATATATATATAGTAATAAAATATATTTGCGTGAGCTATAAATGGATTAAATATCTGTGAGCCGGTAACCTTTTCAATACAAGATTGTGTTAAAAATCTACTCCTGTCTTCACTTTAAATAACACGACTTGAAAATGTTCATGTCGTAGTATATAATTATGAATCTTGGTCTAAAATTTTGAAAATTTGTTTCTTCCACAGAACAAAATCTGAGAGCGAGCATCTATGACACAGAGATATATAGCTGCTTAAAGCATACGGAAAATAAGGGTAGAAAACGTCATACATTTTTAACAACTTCTTACATGAACTGAGCAGAATTTTTTGTCCTATAAGGTGACAATGTACTACATGGATATGAAATGCATCAAAAAGCTTTTAGCAGTATATATAATATTATTTAAGATCGGGAAATTAGTAGCTATTTGCAAACAGCAACGAAAACGAGAAAACGAAGTCGCTGCTGTTGGGCATGAAGGCAAGAAATGAATTTGAGCAAAAGAAGTAATATTTAATATTAGATTATTGATCATAACTTATTATTATTGATTTAATATTAGTGAGTACCGTAAAATGGGGTAACTTTGACTCCCGGGGTAACTTTGACCACTTTTCGTTTATTTAACAAAAACCACCAAAACTCAAAAACTATTTGACATAGAAAAATTTTGTCAATAGGCATTAAAGGCCTAATCCTGAGGCTACGTAATACAATAAAAAGATTTAAAAAGTTTGCATATCTAATAGGTTAAAAAATAAAAAATGTGACCCACGAAAAAGAGCTATTATTTAAAGCCTGTCAGAGTACCCCCTCCAATTTCTTTATTTTTTGGCAAAATAACTCCAGGTTTTGATGCATTTTAGTAGAACTCTTCTAGTTACATATGCAAATGAAAAATTTTAGGAAAGTGTCATAGTTTGCAAATGGGGGGCGGCGCCCCCCAATGGGGGAACTTTAATTTTAACTTTTTTTTAATTAATTTAAAATGACCATATATAACAATTTATCTTTGAAACACCTATTAATGTATTTTCTTTATGTTTCCGACTCTACAGACTCTAATTATTGTTAGATATAGAGTTTAAACTTATATGTATTGACCTTAGTTCAAGATGCCTAGGACCTACAAACGTCCGAAGGGGGCTCGTACCTACCAGAATTACAGCAGAGATCTTGTTGATCAAGTAGTGCAGAAGATCAAAGACAAGGAAATAAGTTTGACAAAAGCTGCAAAGCAGTATGGCATCGGCAAGTGTGTTCTTTTCAACAGAGTGCATGGAAAAACTGTGCTTAGTCATGGACGACAGACTGTTCTCTCACAGGTAGAGGAGGCCCTTATAGTGAAAAGGACACTTCAGTGCAGTGACTATGGCTTCTCTCTCCAACCAATGGACTTGTGCATCATAGTTAAAAGCTACCTTGATTCAGAAGGGCGCACCGTTCCCATGTTTTCTATGAATTTGCCAGGCCCAGTCCTTCATTAAGCGGCATAGTGAGATCAGAAAGAGAGTAGCCAATGATACCTGGTAATACAGGAACAGTTAGCTATTATGTTTATTTATTTGAAATATGTTCAAGAAATGGACATTTTTTGCTAGTTGTGTGTTCATTGCTAAGAAGTTAATATTTTATTCCCTGTACACGTACACCAGCAGGCACACCATCAAAGGTGCAGAAAGAAATACCCTCTCCTAGTTCTGGGACCCCTACAGCAGGTAATACATCTAACAAAGTAAAACCCACCCCTACCAAGAAACTAAAAGCAACTGCTCCTATCGGTGCCACTGATGAAGGATCCTGTACCTCAACAGTAACTAAAAGCAGTGCACTTAAAGTGGATAGCATTGTGATTACCAAAGTCTATGTCACCAACAGCAGTGACAAACATCAAAAATATTTAGCTACTGTTGATCAGTTTGATGAGACTGAGGTGTCTGTCACATTCCTCCATGCAAGTGAATCCAAGACTGTATTTACAGTGGCTAGAGATGACAGCCTCAGTGGAGATGACGGACATCTGTGTGATAATTTACGTGCCTTATAAGTTTAATAGTAGAGAGCAGTATGTGTTCAATGCTGCTCTTGATGTAAGTCTGTAGGCATTAGCTTAGGTCAGTGACTCAGTCTTTATTTATGAAAGGAACATTTTTTATGTTTATGAAAAAAAGTTATTACATTTATGGAAGAAAGTTATCATGTTTATTTACAAAAGGAAGTTAGTGCATATATTTACAAAAGAAACAGTTAGCTATTATGTTTATTTCTTTGAAATATGTTCAAAAAATGGAAATTTTTTGCCAATTGTGTGTATTTTGCTCAAAAGTTAATATTGTATTCCCTGTATACAATATGTATAAATAAAAGTGTATTGTGTAAAAGTGTATAAAGTAAATAAAGTGTATTGTTAAATACTTGCGAAATTATTAACATTAGGGGCAACTTAAACCAAGATGGGGTGACTAAGAACACCCAATGGGGTTACTAAGACCACCCAGTCAAATATACCCCCAGAGCTGGGGTAAAAAAGATTGATTTTGTTTAAATTACATCAAAACTATGAGAGGCAGGAGCCAGCAATTTATGGTGAGCAAAGCTAGAGTATAGACCTGTATTTTGCATTTTTCAATTTAAGTTTAACTTATCTAGTAACAAAATGGCATCATTTGAAAAAAAGTGGTCAAAGTTACCCCATTTTAAGGTATTATTAATTACATAATATTAAAATTATTATCCTAGACAATAGGTATGGTACTTCAAAGGAAACGTTCAACTTTATTTTATTCTCCCTTCTTGCTTGCTTGGTACATTCTTCAACAAATAGTTTAGTCCTGATTTTGTGTGTCATCTGTTTGGTTATGACCATCTATATTTCTTAGTCAAATCACCTAGCAAGAAGTCAGGGTGATTAAATGAAGTTATACTGAAGGCTCTATGGGATACATCCCGTCATCCTCGTCTTGATTCCATTTGAATCAATATATTAGGAGTAGAGTTAACCCACTTCCACATATGAAGTCAGGGTTTTGAGATGATTTAGCTCATCTTAATTTTTGTGGACTCCTTATAACATAGAAGTAGAAGGGAAAATATCATTGTGTGATTAATTCAAGGTATAAAAATTAAATTTAGAATTAAAATGAATTAATAGTTTATACCTGAAAATTTATGCAAGGTTGTGATTAATTCAAGGTACCTAGTATAGAATATAATAGAATAGAAGTGTCGGCACTGAAAAAATAGGCCAATGGCCTGTTGCCGATTCTTGAATTTTTTCGTGACTTGATTCACAAGGGATCCAGCCTTTGGAACCCAATCTTTCCATAACTGACGATTGATTGAGATAGCTGCTGGACTTATTGCCTGGTCCGTAATTTGCTAGGCATTTTAAGACTGAACATATGCTCCTGCATAGCTTCGTCTAGTCTGTTCTTGAAGGCGTTCATACTCGGAGCATCAACGATGCTATCAGGGAGGCTGTTCCACATATCGGTGACTCAAAGCAAGAAGAGATGTTGTCACGTGGATGTGTTACAACGCAGTTTTTTTAGTTTATAGTCATGGCCCCTGGTGTTGGTTCTTGTTTCAAATTCTAGTAATCCTTCTGGGACCTTGATGGCTGATGTCTGGTGGTATGTCGTCAATGATGCTGTTGATGATTGGTAGATTTAAGAGTGTGTGCCGGGTTAGGTGTGTGTGTATGCGTTTAATGAAGTTGGCTGGGTCTGTGGGCGGAGGTATGGAATTAATTATTGTGAGATAGTAGTTGTATGGTGTGTTGGCAATTTGTCTGGGTGTAGGTACTGAAAGTGATGGCAGGGACTGAGGGGGTTATGGAGTGCTGATGCAAGGAATTGGGTGCCTCTTATGTCTAGGTGTTCTTTCATAGAGAGGACTTTGGTTTCTGCATGGACGTGACTGAATGGTGTGGTTTAGGTGGTGCCAAGTGCGATTCTGAGGGCTGTGTTTTGTATGGTTTGTAGGTGTTTGTGAAGTGTGGGTGAAATTATGGGTGCCCAGGCTGGACTTGCATAGTCTAGCACTGAGCGTACGTATTGTTTGTACACTAGTGTGAGGGTTTCTTTGTTTTGTCCGAATGTTGTTCCTGTGAGGGCTCTGAGTGTGTTTAGCCTAGGTCTGCATTTTGTTTTCATGTCCTGTATGTGTTGCCCGAAAGACAGAAGTGTTGTAAGTGACACCTAGGATCTTGGTTTCATGTGTGTGTGGTTACTGTGGTGTGATGGTGTTGTTTAGAGTGACTGTGGGTCTGTGTTGATGCTCCTTTGTGTCGCTTGTTAGCAGTGTGCTTTTTGATTTGGTGGGGGTAACTTTGAGTCTGTTGCAGCTAGCCAGCTCTCTAGTTGTGTGATGTAAGATTGTACTTGTGTAGAGCATGCGTTAGCATTGGTGTGTTTTGATGTAATTGTGATGTCATCTGCATAAGACGAAATGTGAATGTTGTCTGGTGGGGCTGTGATGTCGTGCATGTAAAGGTTGAAAAGTGTCGCTGAGAGGACTGATCCTTGGGGTACTCTGTTCGGTATGTTCTTTGTGTGTGATGATTTGCCATTGTAGTGAACGAACAACTGTCTGCCTGTTAAATAGTTGGCAAGCCAACGTTTGGTGTTGTTATGTAGTGTTGTTTTATAGATTTTGTCCATGAGTGGGAAGTCATCAAATGCTTTGCTATATAATGTCAATTGTAATCAGAAGTGTGTGATGTGCAGGGCGCTTGGAGTTAATGCCCTCTTGTATACATTGTGTGAGGTTGGTGAGGAGTGTGGTGGTGGAGTGATGGGTTCTGTAACTGTGTTGTGTGGGTGAGAGGGAAATGTGAGGCATGGTTATGTAGAGTATGAGGCGCTCTACAACTTTGGATGGTGTGCAGAGGAGTGTAATGAGCCTGTAGGAGGCTTCCTCGGTGGGGGGTTTGTTTGGTTTCAGGAGAGTTATGATTTTTGCCAGTTTTCCAGATTGATGGTATGATGCAGTTGGCAAATTAAAAGTTGGCTATATTTGTGAGAGTGATGATACCATGCGGGCCGAGGTGTTTCAGCTGAATGTTTGAGATGTTGTCTGGCCCCATGGCTGAATAATTTTTGAGCTGTTTTATGACACGTGAGGTGTCTGATGCTGTGGCTAGGATGAAGTTATTCGCTAGTGGAAATTTGTGTTTGCGCCTGTAAATTTGTCTGTCTGCCCTATGCTTGGGTAGGTGACTGATGCTAGCATAATAATTTATCAATATGTTGGACTGTTGTTTGTGGGAGGGGATGGTATCCAAGGAGGTAATTGCCGAGTGAGATGGGGTTAGGCCACTGTTGGAGTTAGTGTCCAGCCCCGACAACTACGAGCCTCACGAGCTTGCCTCACTAACTCGTGAGGCTCGAAGTCGTCATGGCTGGACAGCGTCAGCTCGACCTTCACGCCCCCCGCCGCCGCCGCCACGGCGCCCCCCTCAGGGCCGCGGCCTCCATGTCCACCCTCGCTTCATCAGGCTTACCGTGACGCAACATTGCAGCAACATGGCAACCGTTCCTGGCGTCCCATATCTCGTCCTCCGTCAGGGTGGCGAGCTCGGCCACCATCCCCGCGTGGTCGGGACGGCAGTGCGCGACGCAGTCCATCACATCGTCGGCGATGGTGATGCCGGCCTCCATCAGGGCCTCCTTCAGCTCCCCCCATTGCCGTGTGAGGTGGCGGGGACTGTCCCTGCTGAGGGCCACCACCACGTACAGCAGCAACTCCCGCAGCCTTTTTATATCCTCGGATGGGACTGCCAGAATGCGGTTGAGGGATTCTGCACGGACTATGAGGTGATAGACAATGTAATTGGCAGCGAACATTACGTGAACAAAGTTGTGGTGAAGCTCAAAGTGCTTGCACCCTCCTTCGGACAGTGGCTTGTGCACTTTAGGACCACTGATAAAATTTTTTGGGGGTCAATGGTATCAACCCATTTTTGTTTAATGGGACGCAACTCGACTTCTGAGACTGTGGCGGCATTTTCACGAAGCAACCCGAGTGCTTCAGCACCGATGTCATCAAACAGATTGTCAATCCTCATGTCGCTAGTTGACCAGTTCTTTGCCGATAATTTGAGCTGGACAAGTTTTCTGTACAGAAGGAACCTGTCTTTCGCCACGTCCCCGGGCGTCTGCCACGATGATATCATTTCAGGGAAGTGCTTAAGCATCTCACGGAAATGAACCAAGTCGATGGGCTCCGTAAACAGACTTCTGACATCTTCACTGAGCGACTCGAAGCTTCTAATCATCTCCCCAGTTGGGGTGCCATCACTCAAAGACTCTTCGTACCGCCTCATGAATGCAAGTTGGTGGGTAAGCTCCGTGAGTGGCAGGATCTTGTACTGAGCAGCCATATAGGAATTCAATTTAGAGCTAAATTTATAAAAGACAATTTTTGCAAAATTTATTGTTAGAATACTATACCGGACCGGTAGAGAGTACCGGTATGAAGATTTGTAATTCATTAATAAGATGCACAGGACATTTGAAAGGTAATGAAATAAAACATGGCATACATTAAGGTACAACTGTAAATGAATGATTCTTTTGTACAATATAGTGTTCTGCGGCCCTCTTCAGCAGAGTGGCCATATTGATTGCAAATGCAATGCATTATGCCTGTATATCTGTGTTCATTCTTCATCCTTGCACAATAGCTGTATTGATGCTCCTCCTATGATCTTTACAATCTTGCTCACTTTCTGCACCCTGGGCTGTAGAAATAAATATTGGCAAAAAAAGGTTTTAAATGGCTTGGCTGCTTACCCAAGTAGAACATTGGGCAGGAGCCACTCATCTGGCCTATTTACCCATTTCTATTGCCTGTTCCCAATTATTCTAATGCTAAGATAAATGGCCCATTTTTACCTGTAGTTTTCAAAAATTGCTCATGAAATGATCCTGGTTGCCTACAATTTCAGGAAACTTCTGCCCAATAAGCACCAGTTTTCCAAATTGGGCTGCTTAGAAAAATTTTGGAAAATCAGGCCAACGGCTGCAACCGCTGCTACCATCTGTAAATACTAAATAGGACAAAATTACCCATGCTTGCAAACATTTTTCTGGTCTTCGTCTGATTTCTTTCTTAGAAAAAAATCTTTGCCCATAATTTCTACAAATTACCTATAAAACAATTATCTTCTATCATAAATTTTTTAGAAAGTTTTGCCACATATTTCAGAATCAGCACTGGAAATTTTTCTACTGATTATTAAAATTGTGCAGCTCCAAAGTTTAGAATTTTTGATACATAGAAATTTAAATCTTGCAGTTCAATCATGCACTTTGGTTACCAATAAGATAAAAGTAAAGAAAAGAGGTAAATGAGTCATGGCTTAAAACACAGATATATTTAATGCCATAGTGGCAATCGAGAACACGTTTTTATTTTAGGGTAAACATCCCATTTCTGAACGCAAATTAAGCCTATGCATTGCAGACTAAATTTATGAACGCGAATGTTAAACAATCATAATTCAATTCATTAAAATCAGTTAACAAAAAATCTTAGTTTTTACGCACCAGACACCTCTGACTCATACGCTAGTAGAATCGAGGCAGACGACAGTGCATGACTGGAAGCACATGCATCAACAACCATACGCGGCGCCAGTTCAAAACGCACTGCTGGCTGGCTGCAGGGTGCAGGCTGCAGCTGGCAACACATATATCGACAACACGCATCAAGCTATGATTGGCCGTTCGGACTAGTTCATATTTAGCTTACATTCTCTCGTTCAGAAAATAAATAAGTGGCGCGTTTGTCATAGGAGGAGACAGACGTTCAAGTGCTTGCCTATCCGGATTTTCCTTCCGGATTCCGCTTTCGATTTAATTCCTGATTTAGAGCAAACACTGTGTTGAGGGGATTTTCGCAAATGATATATCGATCCAACACTTTGTGAACAAATAATAATCTTTACCAAATTACAAACGAAACTATTCATTCACAATGCCCTCGAGCAAATGAACGTGATAAATGATCATTTTTTTCACTTCTTCCCCACATCAATTAATTTTCCTCATTAAGACTAAAATATCTCCGAAACTAATGAACTTAGCAAATGTTCAAAAAAACGGGGATGTTTAGGTCATGATCATTTTTTTCAATTTCACCTTTGGTGCGCCTTATATGGTTCTAAATTCACAGTGAGCCTAACATCTCCTATCCTCTTGCACAGGCTTTTTGTGTACCTTTAATTAAAGGCGCAATTAAAAAAAAATTAAAACGACCTAAACATCAACGTTAGTGAAGACGTGTGCAAAGTTTCATCAAGCTGCGTTCATTAGTTTGGGAGATATTTTAGGCTCACGGAAACTTGTAGATTGCGAGCCCGGTCGTAAAAGTGTCTGAGAGGTCTTACATATGCATATATATAATTCTCTTAACGCTTGCAGTAGTGTATTTTGAATAAATAGCTTTGTTGTTGGAAAGGTTAAGCTTGGTTTTGATTATAAAAACTTATGTGCATGAAACGTGCTACAAATTTGCTTTTATCGCGCTAGTTAAAATTGAAACGAATTTTGACAGCGCTCGCAAAAATATTGTTTGTATATAGCTTTTTTCTTAGCTTTATCATGTTTGAAATTACTTAATTATGCTTATTATACCCGCTATGAAAATTTTTTCCAAAAAATTCTTCCTAAAATTGCCAACGCGACTGGTCTGACAGAAGCGTGTGGGCCATCCCATAAGCGTGGCATAGCGTAGCCATCTTGATGCCACTTCGCGCACAATTTTTTTCTCCATTCATTAGCAATAGATATGAAATTTAATGCAGACATGTAAATACTCATTGAGCAGTATCAATGTTTTTTTTTATATTCACGTCCTCTCGTCTTCAATTAATACGGCAAAAGAGTGGAACCTAACCTAGCCAAACTTAACCAAAACTGTTTAAATTGGGAGTAGAGGAATGAGGAAATATGAAAAAATATCCATGCCACAAAGCAATTGGCATTGAAAACTGTATTTAATTTCATAAATATTGATTACGAATAGAATGAATGGGCCGTGTCAAAACGGTATGGCAATAGTGCATGCTAACGCACAAGCAATTTTTTCGATGCTGTCATTTTTATTACCTACCTATATTCAGGAAAATTTTTACAAGTAATATCACGTTTGAATAAGCGAACTGATATGACAGTTGCAAATGATTAGAAGGTATGATTATGCTGCCGGAGGTTAGTGCTTATGCTGCAATTAATTTCGTACTTTCTTCCGCAGCGCGGGAAAATAACATTCTAATCCGCGATCACTATGTAACGGCTAATTGCACGTCTAAATGCGTACCACGCACAGTCACGCACTGGCATACATTTTGCAGTAATTCGATATAGACCAGGTCAAGAATTTGTAGTCGTTTAGTGTATCATTTAATAATGAACTTTTAATAAGGAGCTATTCCATTCGTCGTGCAAATTTATGTAGGCTACTAACAGATTACAAGACTTACAGAAGTGGTATTTCAAATGATGAAAAGTGAACGAGTGAAGTGATTAAAAGTGAACAAGTCCAAATAGAGGTTTCCCCAATTCCTAGATTGCCACCATGTTTAATGCTTATTTTAGATAGGCCTAAAAATGGTTTCACAGCTCAAAAATGAGCTTGGGTTAACAGCTTCAAAAATGAACTTGACTCCTCAGCCTTTTCTTAGCTTAGGTGCATTGCCTACATGTGGTTGAACTTGACCTAAACACATATATAATTATATATATGTTGAACAGACTAGACAAAGCTATACAGGAACATATGCTCAGTCTTAAAATGCATAGCAAATTATGGATCAGGCAATAAGTCTAGAAGGCAGAAGCTATCTCAATCAATCATCAGTTATAAGTTATGGAAAGATTTGGTTCAAAAGGCCAGATCCCTTGTGATTTGTGAATCAAGTCATCAAAAGTACAAGAATTGGCAACAGGTGTTTCTTCATTGCCAAAAGGCATGGAATGAATCTACTTGGTGGGCCGCGACTAGATTTTTGAGCCATGGCTTCATGGGGTTGCCAGCCATGTTTCCATTTATTCGAGCAGCAGCTTCATGAGTTTGCCAGCCTTGATTCAATTTATTCAAGCCGTGAATTCCATATCTCGGCCATGAAAAGCCATTAGTGTAAATGAACCATATTCTGACATCGTATGTATTTCCGACACTTTTCAACTTTTTCCTTTATATTAAGCTTTGTCTTAGTTCCACGCATGCGTAGATGGTTGAAATAGTGACGTCATACTATTGCGCGCCAGATTCCTGCAAAACACTAGGTCTGGCGGGAAAATGTTAAGATCCTCAGAGCAAAAGTCCAAGTCAACTAGTGAGAACATTGAAACACTTGTCAAAGTTGATAGTTGACCTTGCTCTACCAAATAGTGATACCATACACTGTTTGTGTAGAAAGAATGTTATGGTTTGAGACTTTTAAATAAGTCTGTGAATATATTAGGAATCCTTCAGAAGTTCAGGTATAGGTACGTACTTGTATTTGCTTATTTCAAGTGGTAAATAAATTAATAGATGATTAAGTTAAGAGATTGAAAATTGAAATTTTCTCAATTAAAAGATAAATAGCTGTTAATTAAAAGCTGAATTAAAAAATTAAAATTTTTCAATTAAGCTCATTCCGAGCTGTGTCATATTCCAATACAGCTCACACAGGGCGTCGGAATTACAAATTAGTAAGTTTGAAGAGGTGTTGGACTTGGAATTAGTCTCACAATATGCCAAATTTAGTCACACACAGCGTCAGAATTCAGGGATTTTTTAGATTTGAATTCTAAAGGCTTTTAAATAACTATGGCAAGTTGGCAACAGTATGTGACGTTTCATTGTTGCTGGCACGTAGTGTGGTGTTTTGAGAGTGACGTAAAGCAATCAGAACTCAAGCTGCGCATACGGTGATCTTTTTATAGGCATTCGTTTCTTGGTAGTTGGTACGTCCTTAATGTGTCGGAATATGGTGTGTTTACCCTATGACCCGTGAACTTGTTATTCACAAAGTCCCATCACTCCCATGCATACAAAGACCCATGTTATTTACAAAGTCCTATACAAAAAACAGTCACTAGCATTTGTCTTCACTTAAGAGGCAACAGGCAACTCCCGCAACTGTACAATTGATAATGCAGTATGACCATTCTGACGTAACTGCAACTACACAATCTTCGTGGAGGAAATGTTTTGAGTTGACTTGTTATTACATTCTGTATGTTATTTTGGCTGGAGGTGGGAGCATTGAAGCATGGTGGCAGGGAATTATTGTGAGTACTTATGCGTTTGCAAGAGCATCGCCCGGTCCGGCTCGGCGGGGGGGGTTTAGGAAGGGAATAACGAAAGTCTCATTTACGACTGGACTAACCCATTGAGCAACATTTTCTCAGTTATGGTCTCATAACAACTCAATTTTAAAATATGTACAGTTTCGAAGTTGATATAAGTAAATAAATAAATATTTGAACTGGGAAATTCCTTACTTACTTACGTTGCTTCCAGATTTATATCAATGACGTGAAAAATGACAATG